>NW_005054693.1:105485-127125 GCF_000277835.1 Geospiza fortis | reverse complement strand
GAAAGAGTTTTCCAATGGTTCTCCTTTGTTTGTTCCGTGCTGGAGCTCCGAGGAGCGCAGCCAGGTGGATTAGTAATCATGGAATTATGGAATAATTTGGGTGGGAAGGGAGCTGAAAGCTTAGCCACCTCCATCACGGACAAATTCCACTGTCCCAGGTGGATCCAAGCCCCAGTGTCCAGTCTGGCCTTGGGCACTGCCAGGGATCCAGGGGCAGCCCCAGCAAATCTGGGAATTCCAGCCCAGCCAGGAATTCCTTGCCAAGATGCCAGCCCAATCTCCCCTTTCCCAGTGGGAGCCATTCCCTGGCTCCTGTCCCTGCAGGCCTTGTCCCCAGTCCCTCTCCAGCTCTCCTGCAGCCCCTCCAGGCACTCTGAGGATTCCCTGGAATTTTCCCTTCCAATTCCAGCAATCCCAACCTTCCCAGCCTTTCCCATGGTAGAGCTGCTCCATCACTCTGATTATCCTGGTGCCTCCTCTGGATTTGCTCCAAGAGCTCCAGGTCCTTCCCATGTTGGGAATTCCAGAGCTGGAATTCCTGTAGCTGGGGACTCCATGGGTCATCCCAACTCAGGTTGCAAATCAAATGCTCTCTCCCAAAAAAACAAGGATTTCCCTGGATAAGAGGGTGTCCATGATATTTTGGTTTGATGTGAACACCTGGGAGCCTGGAAATCCAGGGAAAACCAGGGAAAACCCAGGGAAACCCAGGTGTCACTCTTTTTCCTGCTTTTCTGAACCTTCCAGCCACTTCAGGATGGTTTTCCGTAACTTTCCTGTTTGGATTAATGTTTTAAAGATTTTCCTTCTCTTTCTGAGAGAGGAATTTTCCCCAGTCCAGGTTTCCAAAATATTCCCAGGGAAGAGAAATATTCCCATCTTTAGGACAGCTCTTTGGAAAACATGGAAATGCTTTATTAATGCTTTTCTCAGCATTCCTTTGGAATTTCCATCTTCGTTCCCGCTTTTTTTTTGGTGCCATCTTTCTCTTCCAGCCCTGGAAAGTTCAAACCATGTTGGCTGCATGGGAAGAGCACATTCCCAGGTTTTGGAGTCCTGAAGGAAAACAGTTTCTGGGGCGGAAAATGAGAAAATCATGGAACGATTTAGGATGGAAAAGCTTTCTCAGATCACCAGCTCTGCCAAGGCCACCACTGACCACGTCCCCAGGTGCCACGTCCAGAGGAATTTTAAATCATTCCAGGGATGGACATTCCATCATTTCCCTGGCAGCCTCTGCATGGCCGGAAAACCCTTTCCATGAAGGAATTTTCCCTAAAATCCAGCCTAAACTGGAAATTTGAACTTTGGATTCCCAGTTAGGCTGCTACGGGATGGGTCATGGGACAACCAGGACAATCCGAGGTCACCTGGATGCAGATCCCATTTTCCCAGGCATCTGCAGGGATGAGTTCGACTCCCACATCCCGCAGGCGCCATGGGGTGGAAAATGCGTGGAATTGGTTTTGGAACGTTCAGCTTCCTGCGGCAATTCCAGCAGCAGCTGGATTCGGCTGCCAGATCTGGATCTGGGAAGCTCTTTAGGACAGGAAAGGGTTTGCATGGAATGTCGGAGCAAACGGCATCTCCACGGAATTGCCGGGACTGGTTCTGGGATTCTTATGGACATGGAGGGGCTGGAGCGTGTCCAGGGAAGGGAACAGAGCTGGGAAGGGGCTGGAGAATTCCTGAGGGAGCTGGGAAGGGACTCAGCCTGGAGAAAAGGAGGATCAGGAGGGACCTTCTGGCTCTCCACAACTGCCTGGAATCTTTGAACCGGGTTGGAGTTGGGATCTGATCCCAGGAAAAACGGGATAAGAGGGAACGGCCTCAGGAGAGGTTTTGGTTGGACATCAGCAGGGGAAAGGGTGCTCAGGCCTTGGAAGTGCCCATCCCTGGAGGCGTCCAAGGAATTCCTGGATGCAGCACTCAGTGCCAAGGTGGGAATGGGGCACAGCGTGGACTGGGTGATCCTGGAGGGATTTTCCAACCTCAGGGATTCTGTGACATCCAAGGGGAGTCTCCTGCATGTCCGGGACTCCCAAATTCCTGCAGGATGCACTGAAATGTGACTTTTTGGGAGCAAACTTCCTCTCCTTCCCCGAAATCAGGTTTCCTCCTTTGTATTCTGGAGCACATCCACAGTCCAGGAGAAATGCAGCCCTGTCAACACTTTCCTGGGAATCCGAGCCGATTTTTTCCCTGCTGCTTTATCCACAAAAACCCATAAAATATCCCTGAGCCTCCCCTCGCTTGGAAAACAAGCCCCCAAACAATAATTCCAGCCTTTTTTCCCCGTGGCTTGGACAAGGCCGGGATATAAATTTCGCACTCCGGGTTGTTTTTATAGGGAATGTTCGGATCTCGATTTAATCATGGAAGTGAATTTTACGCTGCCTTGAAAGGGACCCATAAACTTCTCTGGGCATCAAGTTCCCCTTTCCCAATTCCCTATTCCTTTTCCTGCCTTTCCAGCGGAGCTCTGGGCGTCCCCAGCTGGACGGGGCTTGGAGCTGGGAGGTTTTGTCTCCAGCCAAGTGATATTTTATGGTGTTTTTCCGTTACAAAAAAAAGGGGGAATTTGGAGCAACGGAGCATTGAATTCCCGCCTGGAAAGGGTCGAGCCCCACCTGAGTTATCCCTGGAATGCCGGGATGTTGTTCTGAGGGACTGGGGTGCAGAGCCAAGGTTTTGTTCCCTTTTCCCTTGGATATTGCAGTGGGAAGGAGGGAAAGTGGAATCCCAAAGTCCGCCGGGTTTGCCAGCAGTTCCATGGAATCCTGGAATGGTTTGGAATGGGAAGGACCTTAAAGCCAATCCAGGGACAGCTCCCACCATCCCAGGTGGATCGAAGCCCCAATGTCCAACCTGGCCTTGGACACTTCCAGGGATGGGACAAGCACAACTTCTCTGGGAATTCCATCCCAGCCCCTCCCTACCCTCACAGCCTGGAATTCCTTCCCAAGATCCCATCCAACCTTTCCTTCAGCTTTATTATCCCAAGGACACGGATCCACTCGGGATGGGTGGGAGATGATCCCAAGTGCGAGGTTTTCCTCAAGTTTGGCTCTGTGTGGATGGGATGGGGCAATGAGAAATTCCAATGAATCCTTGGGAAGTCGCATCAGCCCATAAGGGAGCCTGGGATGCACCTGGAGCATGGACACATCCGTGGAATGTGGGAATGATGGGATGAACCTCTGAGCCAGGAATTCACAGGGAAGAAGAGGCGCCTGGAGGACATGGAGCTTGTGGAAATTCCCTTTCCAGGGAATATTCCAGCCAGGAAATGAGATAGTCTTAAAGGTCCCTTCCAGCCCAAACCAGTTCGGAATTCCATATATTTCCCCATTTTCCAAGCCAAGCTTGGGGACCTGGATTTCTCCTGGAAGGGACAATCCAAAGGAGCTGGTGATGTTCACTTTGGACATGGATTTCCACCACCTTGGAATTCTCCAGCACCTCCTGAGGTCGTGCCAGCTTTGTTATCCATGGATCCATGGCTCCTGGATCCCTGTGGATCCCTTCTCTCCCCATTTTCTGGGAAAAGGCAGAATCAACATCAACTCTTCCCCTTTTTTAGCAGTTTTAATTTAAAACAGCTGGAAAAGCTGGGAAAAGTCCCCCTGGATAAACATCCATCCCAACCCACTGCAACCAGCAGAGGGGAGAGAGGGAATTTTCCATGGACTTCCTTTGGGATTTCTGGATTATCCAGTATCTCAAATGCATCCATAAAATGCTCTGATGCAAAATTCCTGGCACATTTTCCCAAAACCGGGCAGGGAACGGAGCGAAATTGAAACAGAACCATCCAGGGGGATCTCTTAAAATGAATCCAATGGGATTGGAGTGCCCACGGACTCCCAGCTGGAATATTTGTGTTCCCATGGAATGTGACATGTTTTTCCTCCCTTTTTATAATTTAATATTGGATGAAATAATGAATCCGAGTCTTGGGGTGAATTTATGGAGCGAGGGATGAATAACGCTGGAGTTTCCTGGTTTTAATTAAATCCCGTCATTTCTGACACTTCCAGGAGGAATTGCCACCGGAACACCCTTGGAGGGGTGTCAGGAATCCCGCTGGGATTTTTCTGCTCTTTACTGGAGCCAGGAATAACAATCCCAGCAATCCCTCGGCTTTGGGTGGGATTTTGTCTTTCTCCTTTATCCCAACATTTCTTTTTGGACATCAAGAGGAATTTTTTTTTAATGGAAAGGATGGTCAGGCTTAGGAAGTGTCTGGGAAGATTTGAAGTCCCCATCCCTGGAAGTTTCCAAGGAATTCCTGGAGCTGAGGTGGGGATTGGGCACAGCTTGGACTCACTGATCCCAAAAGGCTTTTCCAGCCTCAGGGATTCTGGGATTCTTAATCCTAACTCCCAGATATCCCAACAGTGGTGTTAGATCCCTGCTGGAAAAAATTCCTTGTTTCACACATGGAAATGGTGATACCGCTTCCCAAGCAGTGGATATTCCTTGCTCTGGGGTGCTGAACTCGTGGATAACTTGGGAATGTTCCCCTGGAGAAGGGAAAATTCCAGGGAATCCTCAGAGTGCCTGGAGGGGCTGCAGGAGAGCTGGAGAGGGACTGGGGACAAGGCCTGCAGGGACAGGAGCCAGGGAATGGCTCCCACTGGGAAAGGGGAGATTGGGCTGGCATCTTGGCAAGGAATTCCTGGCTGGGCTGGAATTCCCAGATTTGCTGCGGCTGCCCCTGGATCCCTGGCAGTGCCCAAGGCCAGGTTGGATCCACCTCGGACAGTGGGATGTGTCCCTGCCCATGGAATGGGCTGAGCTTTCAGCTCCCTTCCCACCCAAAGTCTTCCATGATTCCATGATTTTGTTCCCCATTGTGAGCAGTGCCAGAGGAGCCCGGAGCGGTCTGAGGGATGTTTTGGGGCTTGGAGCAACCAGTGTGATATCACCAAATTCCTGGGATACCCTGGAATCTTCCTTTCCGTATCCATGTTCCATTAATAAATTCAGGAGCCATGGGTGGCCTGAACTGGCATTTGATGGTCTCTGATTGTCCCCCTGCCTGTGACAGACCTGGGGGCAGATCGAAGCCGTGGTGGATCTGGAAGGGAAGGGATCCTTGGGAATTCCCTGCTGGAAGTGCTGATTTAGGCATCAATCCCACATTTTTCCATGAATTAAGAGGAAGGCGACGTTTGGCAGCGCCAGCACTCAATGCTCATTGTTCTCCTCACCTTGGAGACTCATCCTCATTGGAATTGTGGGAATTTCTATCGCTCCTAAGAATCCTGTTTGGGATCCCATGGAGCCTTTTCCTAAATTGCATTAAATTAAATAAAAGTATTTAAATAAAATTAATTACATTAATTTAAATCATTAAATTAAGGCATAAACGGTTGCTGACACCTTCCAGAAGCATCTTGGGTTTTCCACTGATTATCCTTATCCAAGAGTTTTCCAGAGCCTGTGCTCCTGCTGATCCACAGCAGGACACCCCAGGAATTCCAGGATTTCCAGAGCCAGGCTCTGCCCAATTCTCTTGATTAATCTTTATTTTTCCCGTGCTTTCTTTCCTGGTGGGATTTCAGGAACACTTCTGGAGCTTGGACAAGACGGAAAACAAGATCCCACCCCAGCTGATCCTCCAGATCTGGGACAACGACAAGTTCTCCTTCGACGACTATTTGGGTAAGTTGGGAATTTTGGGATCCATCCCAAAAAAAGGGAAAACATCACCATCACAGGTTGTCTGGACAAGCTGTGGAAGCCCCATCCCTGGAAGTGTCCAAGGCCGGGTTGGATGGGGCTTGGAGCCCCCTGGGACAGTGGAAGTTGGGAGTTTGGATTGGGATGGTTGGGGTGGCCCAAAGTCCATGGGATCAAGGGAACATCCCATGTTTTAAGGATTGTCTCACTGAGATGCCTCACCTGGAATGTTCTTCCCTGCAGGATCCGTCCAGATGGATCTCAACAGGATGCCCAAGCCTGCCAAGACAGTGGAAAAGTGTTCCTTGGACCTTGTGGATGATTCCCTGTCCTCCGGCCGCTCCGTGTCCCTCTTCGAGCAGAAAACCGTCAAGGGCTGGTGGCCCTGCGTGGCCGAGCAGAACCAGCAGAAGATCCTGGCGGTAAAGTGGCCTCTCCATGTTTTTCCTTGCATCCTTCACTCCAATTCCCACTTCCCTGGAAGTGTCCAAGGCTTTAAATTCCTTCCCAATCCAAACCGTCCCAGAATTCCCCGAAATTTTCACTCAATTCAAGCCAGGGCAAAAAATTCCATTTCCAGCTGGAGGTTTTGTGGATCCAGCCAGATCCACTGTGGTTGGCTGGAGGTTTTCTGGCACCGTGCAGAGGAACGATCGGTTTTGTGGGATTTTCGCCCTGGTTTTTGGAATGCGCCACCAAATCTGATTCCATATCACGACTATTCCCAACAATCTTGTGTCCTAAACACCAGGAAAAAAATTCCAGCTGTCCCAAGGATAATTTTAAAGGTGTCTGGGCTCCTGTTCCAGGTTTTGGTGACTGTTCCATGCAGGTGAGGGAATCCAGGCAGGGAATTCGGTGATTCAATCAAAAAACCCTGAACTGGTTCCAGGGAAATCAAGAATCAGGGAATTGGGAAAGATTGGATGTGGCACTCAGTGATGATGGGTGGCAGCTTGGACTTGATCCCAGAGGTTTTTCCAGCCTCAGCGATCCTGGGATTCTGTGGTTGCCCAGATTTGGGTGTCAGTGGGATTCAGGATTTCCTGGAATATCTCCAATGACAGGTGAAGGATCTCTGGAATCCTGGGATCCCCGTGGTCATTGTTGGGAGTGGTTTGATTCTGCTCAAAGTACATTTTCTCTTCCCAATCCCTGTTTTCCATCTCACGTTCATTCCTCACTTTCCCCCCTGTTTTTGGGGATAATAAAGGAGTTTTTGTTTAACCCATCCAGGGCAAACTGGAGATGACTTTGGAAATCGTGGCGGAACAGGAGCACGAGGAGCGTCCGGCCGGGATGGGACGGGATGAGCCCAACATGAACCCCAGGCTGGAGGATCCCAAGTAAGAACATCCCAAATGGAAAAGCAGCCACCAGGGCACGGAATTCTCGAGGACTAAATGGGAATTCTGTGTTTCCAGCTGCGGGGAACTGGGCTGAACTGGGTTTGCACCTGAACTGGGGGGGACTGGGAGGCTGGTCTGGACCATGAATCCGTTGGGATTCGGAAGCTGGTCTGGGTCATCAATCCAGTGGGATTTGGGAGCCTGGTCTGGACCACAAATCCAGTGGGATTGGGAGGTCAGTCTGGGCCACCAAGGAGGACACCGGTGGGTTGTATCCAGGAAGATAGAAGACAAGCCAGGGGGATTGGGAGGTTTGTCTGGAGCATGAATCCAGTGGGCTGGATCACCAATCCAGCAGGATTTGGGAGACAGGTCAGGACCACCAAGGTGGACATTGATGGGACATCCCCAGAGGGATGGGGAGCTGACACGTCCCAGTGGGATTGGGAGGCTGGTCTGGATCACCAGTTCAGTGGGATTGGGAGACTGCTCTGGACCATGAATCCATTGGGATTGAGAGATTGGTCTAGATCACCAAGGGGGATGTTGGTGGGACATTCCCAGAGGGCTGGGGAGCTGACACATCCCAGTGGGATTGGGAAGCTGGCCTGGATCACCAGTCCAGTGGGATTTGGGAGACAGGTCTGGACCACCAAGAACATTCATGGGATGTATCCAGAAAAATGGAAGACCTGAGAGCAGTAGTATTGGGAAGCTGCTCTGGACCACGAATCCATTGGGATTAGGAGGCTGGTCTGGACCACCAAGGAGGATGTTGGTGGGATGTATCCAGAAAGATGGAAGAGCTGAGACATTCCAGGGGGATTTGGAGTCTGGTCTGGACCATGAATCCAAGGGATTGGGAGGCTGGTCTGGATCACCAGTTCAGTGGGATTGGGAGACTGCTCTGGACCATGAATCCATTGGGATTGAGAGATTGGTCTAGATCACCAATGGGGATGTTGGTGGGACATCCCCAGAGGGCTGGGGAGTGACACATCCCAGTGGGATTGGGAAACTGGCCTGGATCACCAGTTCAGTGGGATTGGGAAGCTGTTCTGGACCATGAATCCATTGGGATTGGGAGGCTGGTCTGGATCACCAATCCAGCAGGATTTGGGAGACAGGTCAGGACCACCAAGGTGGACATTGATGGGACATCTCCAGAGGGATGGGGAGCTGACACATTCCAGTGGGATTGGGAAACTGGATCAACCAGTCCAGTGGGATTTCGAGGCTGGTCTGGGACCACCAAATCAGGTGGGATTGGGGATCCAGGAGGATGAAATTCCGAGGTGACCTGCCCTTCCCTTGGCTCCAGGCGTCCCGAGACCTCCTTCCTGTGGTTCACGTCCCCGTACAAGACCCTGAAGTTCATCCTGTGGCGCCGCTACAAGTGGGTGCTGATCCTGGCACTCCTCCTCTTCATCCTGCTGCTTTTCCTGGGAATCTTCGTCTACGCCTTCCCGGTACGGAGCGGCTGGGGTTGGCTGAGGTCTGAGGGGTGGTGGATTCAGCGGGATGAAAAATTCCATGCTGAGGAACACAATGGGTTAAAAATGAACTTTTTTGGGTTTGGGATCCTTGTGGGAAAAATATGGAGGGGTTGGAGCATGGCCAGGGATGGGAATGGGGTTGGGAAGGGGCTGGAGCACCAGGAAAAGCTGAGGGAAAGGGGCTCATCCCGGAGAAAAGCAGGATCAGGGGGGACCTTCTGGCTCTCCACAGTTCCCAGAAAGTTTGGAGCCAGGTGGGATTTGGGATCTGCTCCCAGGGAACGACAGGACAAGAGGGAATGGCCTTAAGTTGTTCCAAGGGAATTTGAGGTTGGATATGAAGGAAAATCCCTCATGGAAAGCAGTGTCCAGCCTTGGAGCAGTGGTGGAGTCCCCATCCACAGAATTATTCCAAAAACATCCGGATGTGGCGTTTGAGGACACGGATAATGATGAACAAGCATTGGGGCTCTTTTCTAACCTCAACAATTCCATGATATCAGGAATGGTGGAGATCCCAAAAAAACAAGGGAAGGCCATTCCTGGCATGTCCTCAGCAACACCAAGCGCTGGCACTGGTGTGCCAAGATCCCAGGATTTTCTGGGATGCAGAGGGAAAAAATCTGGGATAGCTTTGCCTGCCCTGGTTGCCTTTGGGAAAATTCCATGGAGCTGCTGGCTGGATTTGTCCTTGGAATAAATGAGGATGGGGCAGGGCTGGAGGAGCCTCTCCCTGCTGGAAGGCTCTGCATTCCAGAAAATTCCTGGCACAGCTTCGGGAATGCTCCAGGACCCCTTTCCCAAGGGGCAGAACAGGTGATGTCCCAAATTCTGTGGGATCATGATAAAAAGGAGCTGTTGGGATACAGGGCCAGGGGTTGGGTGGTGAATCCATGAGATTTGGGGGAATCCCAGAGGATGGGAAGGAGCAGCGGGATGCAGAGGAGAGGAGGGGGCTCCAACAAATCAAGGAAAATTAGGAATGCTTCCCACCACTCAGACACTGGGATGGTACTGGAGGGAGGGACCAAATTTATTCCAAGGGTTTGAAGAGGCAGGAATTTCTCTTAAAAATTTTGGGAAGAGCAACCAAAATCCAGGAATGACTCGTGGTACTTGATAAATTCTTCCAACGATTCCCTCATTATTCCAATCATTCCCTCATTCTTCCAGTGATTCCCTCATTTTTTTCCCAGTGATTCCCTCATTTTCAAATCACTCTCTTATTCTTCCATTGATTCCCTCAATTTTCCAGTGATTCCCTTCTTTTTCCAATCATTCCCTTCTAGCAATTCCCTCATTTTTCCAGCAACTCCCTAATTTTTCCAATCATTCCCTTATTCTTCCAACAATTCTCATATTTTTCTGATGATTCCCATCTTTTTCCAATTATTCCCTCATTTTTCCAATGATTCTCTTATTCTTCCAATCATTCCCTTAATCTTCCAGCAATTCCCTCATTTTTCCAGCAACTCCCTAAGTTGCCCGATCATTCCCTTATTCTTCCAAAAAATCTCATATTTTTCTGATGATTCCCATCTTTTTCCAATGATTCCCTCATTTTTCCAGTGGTTCCCAAGTTTTTCCAATGATTCCCTCATTTTTCCAATGTTTCCCTCATTTTTTCCAGTGATTCCCTTATTTTTCCAGTGATTCCCTCATTTTTCCAGTGATTCCCTTATTTTTTCCAGTGATTCCCTCATTTTCCCAGTAATTCCCTCATTTCCCCAACGTTTCCCGTGTTTTTCCATCCTTCCAGAACTACGCTGCTATGAAACTGGTGAAACCTTTCAACTGAAGCTGCTCCCGTGCCTGCCTGGGAATTTTGGGAAGGAATTTCGGAAGCGGAGAAGGAACAACCTCATCCAGGCCTCCAGCTGCTGCCAAAGACTCCGCTTCCCTTTGGAATTCCACCTGGGAAGCGTCACCTAACCAAAGTATTCCTGGTTTTCCAGCCTTCTGTGTTTTGTTTGAGTTTTCCTGCTGCTCTGGTTGGTAAATCCCAAATTCCAGTGAAAATCTGAGGCGGGAGCAGGGAAAGGACTTTTCCATCTGGAAGCTGGGAATGTACAAAGGATTCTCAGGGCAAGATTTGGGATTTGCCGGCCTGAGCAAATCCCACAGATTCCGAGCACTTTTCACTCCCTGATCCAGCCTCACTTTCCCTTTTCCCTGTGTTATCCCATTTACGTATTGTGGAAAACGTGTTGGAAAACCGGAATCCCTGGGATGACACGTCGCATTCCCAAAGCCGAAATCTTGGGAATGGGAAAGGCTGTGGTGGAAAACCTGGGATTTGAAGTTGGTGCTCCACAAAATCCCAGTTCCTCTTGGATTCTGAGGCCTTCGCATTCCATCACGGAATTCTGGAGCTGGTTTTCCCTCGGAGCTGCTCCACAATCCCACAGGTCTCCCATTCCAGCTGGGAGAGGAATCCCAGGGGCAGCTGGGCTTTGATTTCCTCCTCTCCCGCTGTCTCTCAGCCACTTTTTTGGGAATTCTTGGTCTTTTTAGTGTCAGTATTTGCAGAATCCCAGAATCCCTGTGGTTGGAAAAGACCTCTGGGATCATCGAGTCCAAGATGTGCCCGATCCCCGCTGAGTGCCACATCCGGGAATTCCTTGGAAACCTCCAGGGATGGGGACTCCAAAGCTCCCTGGGCATTTCCAAGGCCTGACCACCCTTTCCATGAGGAAATTCCTGCTGATGTCCAACCGAAGCCTCTCCTGGGACAACCTGAGACCATTCCCTCTTTTCCTGTTATTCCCAACTCCCAGCCTGGCTCCAAATGTTCAGGGATTTGTGCAGAGCCAGAAGGTCCCTCCTGATCCTCCTTTTCTCCAGGCTGAGCCTCACTGGTATTCCTTTAAAATCAGCCATTTTCCCTTGTATTCCCAAAGATTCTTATGGAAAACATCCCAACCCATACTCGCCGCTGCCAGGCGTTAATGGAGCGAAAAACCTGTCCCGGAGCGGGATTTGTTTTCCAAACAAATCCGTGATCCACAGCCTGCTCAGCCTCCCACGGATCCGATGGGAATGGTGGGACATTCCCGCTTTTGCTGTTCCCTCCTAATGTCCCTGGAATGGGATGATCCCGCGGGATGTGACACTTGGGGATTTGTGACCTTGGCAGCGCCAGACTTGGGCTCAGAGGTCTTTCCCACCCCGGATGGTCCCATAATTCCATGATTCCCGGGGTTTTCCAGTGCTGGGAGGATGTTAATCCTCAAATTCTCATCCTGCGAGGAATCTCGTCCCTCTCTCCCACCAGGAAAATCCCATTAATATCCGGCTGCTCCGGCACCTTTGCTGATTTGGGATCTTCCCATCCTCCCTTCGGCAGGATGAGATTTATCCTTGATTCCATGTTTTCCTTGGAGCTGTGGCTGCTCCGAACGAGCGAGGAGCTGGGAAAAGTGTTCCCAAGGGATCAGTTTCCCGGGAAAAACCGCTGATGGCAGCTCCTGCCCCGCTCTGGCCGGGATTTTAAACCTGTGCTTAAAAAATAGGGAAAAATAGTTTAGATGCTTTGTTGGATGGGGATGTAACCCATGGGGGATCAGATCCCGGGATTCTCATTGGAACATCTCCCGGTTTGCGCAGGGCAGCTCCTTCTCCGTGTTTTCCGCACGGGAAACGCACGGCTTTGGGATTTATAGGGATTTGTAGGGATTTATAACCCCATCCCTGCTGCTGAGTTTTGGCTGATCCATGGCCCCTTCCCAAAAGTTGGAGCGGAGGAATTGGCTCTGGATTTGCACATCCCGGGGCGGAGGTTTCATTTTCCGTCGTTAAATGCTTCATTTTCCTTCGTTTTTTCCCTAAAAACCTCCCAACCCCATTCCCACCCCCATCCCCCTGTTTATAGCCACCATCAAACCACCAGGATTCGCTCCAATTTTCCAGAGGTTTTATTATCCCAAAGGATCTGAGGAGCTGAGGACAAAAGTTGCTTCTGTTTGGCCCTTGCTGGGATTGGGAGTTTGGGTTTTATGGGAATGTCGGTCCCTGCTCCTTTCCCACCAGGATCCAGCTGTGCCAGAGGGAATCTGGAATTCCCTGAGTGCTCTCCTGGAATCCACAGTGGGAATTCAGGGCCAATATCTCTCGGATTTGCGAGGATTCTGGGATTTCCCATCCTGGTGTAATTCCCTGTGATCCCAACCCAAAAATCCTGGAGCCAAGAGGCCCAAATGGATGCGTGATCCATGTTGGAATGCCAAACGTGGGATGCTCATCCCCCATCCCATCGGGAACACCGCTGTCTATCCCAGAAAGACAAGGAATCAAAATCCATCCATGGGTTACCTTTGGAACGTCCAAGGCCAGCTCGGATAAGGGATTGTGGAATGCCTGGAATAGGATGGGCTTGAATAATTTGGGATTCACTCCAGAGACCCTTCCAGTGGGAAATCTTATTTTATTCCCAGCATTCCCCTGGCAAAGCCTGTGTCAGCAGTGATGGGAGAGAAGGATCCAGGGCATCCAATTCCATAAAAACAGGGATTTCCAGAAGGAAATCCGTGCTCCCAGTCCAGATTTCATGCCAAGAGGATCCCGTGGGATTCCGGTGGGTAGATTCAGGTGGGAACATCTGGAAAATCCAACTCCATCCCATTTTTTTTTTCCTGAACAGCCACATCCAGCTCTGGGCCTGGTTGTGTCTTCTCCAAATCCAGGTGGGAGCTGTGGAAAGAATTCCCTGTGGCTTCCGGTTATCCAGGGAATCGGCTGGGATTTGTTCTGGATCACCCGTGCCTGCCTTACCTGCAATAATGCCCAAAGCACTGTGATTCCCAAAGAAATGCTCTGAAACATTCCCGTTCCCAGTGTTTTGATTGTGGGGGTGGAATTGCGGCTCCTCTTGGGAGTGGGAATGGGAAAACTGGGATTGTGGAGAAGGGAAAAATCCAGGGAATCCTCAGAGTGCCTGGAGGGGCTGCAGGAGAGCTGGAGAGGGACTGGGGACAAGGCCTGCAGGGACAGGAGCCAGGGAATGGCTCCCACTGGGAAAGGGGAGATTGGGCTGGCATCTTGGCAAGGAATTCCTGGCTGGGCTGGAATTCCCAGATTTGCTGGGGCTGCCCCTGGATCCCTGGCAGTGCCCAAGGCCAGGCTGGAGCACTCTGGGAGGGTGGGAGGTGTCCCTGCCCATGGATAGGGTGGAAATGGGATGATCCTAAAATCCTTTCCATCCCAACCCATTCCATGCATGGAAATTAATTGCCAAAAGTTCCGCTGCTCGAGTGCTTCCCTGATCCCAGGAGTGATTCCAGCCTGGAATTCCAAAGTGTGGTGACACCTTTGGGACCATTCGGACACAACACCCCTGTTGTGTTCCCATTCCCTCCAGGAGCTGGAGGAGCTGGAAAACTTCCATCCCACACCAGGGCGAAATTCCCTAAATCTCCAGCATCCATCCCAAAAAATCCTGGGAATGAGCGGGATGGATTTTGCTCCTCAATAAGAACAATCTTCCAGGCAGTGCCAGGTTTTATCTTCTCCGAAGGGAGCATTTTCCACGCACAAATTTTCACCCAAAATCCCAGTGGATTTTGCCGGAGCGTTTGGAAAAGAGGGAGGCAGCACAGGGAGGGCGGGATGAGAAGTGGGATCCAAGTCAAGGTGCTTCCATAATTTTTTTGGGAGCTGTTGGCAGCTGGATTTGTTGGTTTAACCCCTGTGGATGGTGCCTGCCGTGGGTTCTGCTCATTCCCGGGAACACGGATCCAACGGGAGCACTGATCCAATGGGATACTCCCTAAAAAACACTGTTGTGGCCTCCTGGCTCCCAAATCCGTGAGTTTTCCGATGGGAAGCTGGAGATTTCCCTGGATTTGAGCGACACAACTCATTTCAGCCTTGCCTTGTGGCCTGACCCCTTCAGGCTTTCCCAGGATGGTGATTCCCGGTGCTGGAATTTCCCCCCTGGAAAACACAGTCCTGGAAAAGGTGGTGATGAATTTAAAGGTGGATCGATAACCTGAAATTCCTGAAATAGGCTTTTTCCATGGATAACCCTGTGTTGTGGGGCAGCTGCAGTCGGGATTCATCCCAGAAAAGCCCAGACCCCGGGATTGAGGGATGATTTGTGGGAGTCTGCAGGAGACTCCCAAGAAATGAGCCGTGAAACTGCTCCGGGTTTGGCTCCGTCCGGAATCCCCTTCCAGAGGAAAATGAGTTGAATTTGTCCCGTCTGCTTTTTCCATTCCCATCCCAGCCTTCCCAAAGAGCCAATCCCTGAAATGTGCCGGGTATTTTTATCCCTCATTAAAAAAAAAGAGAGGAAAAGGCTCGGGATGCATCCAGGGTTTTATTCCAGCAGCTGAGGTTGGATTGGGCCTGGATCTTCCCCTCAAGTCTGGAACCTTTTCCATGATCCTTCATCTTCCCAAGCTTTCCCAGAATCATGGAATGGTTCAGGGAGAGAGGACCTTAAAGCTCCTCCCATTCCATGGGACTTCCATGGTCTTCAAGCCACCTCAGGCCATGGAATTCTGACTTTTGGGAAAGGTTTGGTGGATATTTGGGATATTGGGTTGAACCATGGAAATCGTGGAATGGTTTGGGAAGGAATGGACCTTAGAGCCCATCCAGAACCTCCCCCTATCCCGGGCTGCTCCAAGCCCTGTCCTTGGACACTTCCAGGGATGGGGAATCCAGACCTCCCTGGAAAACAGGATTTTGAAGGCTGGATTTGGGTATCTTTCCCAACTTTTAGGATTCCCTGAGTGCCCCTCTTTGGCATTTGGGAAGATTCCAGGGAGACTCCCTGGCTCTTGGCTGCTCCATCCCTGTCAGCATTCCCTGTCCCATGGGTTGAACATCAGGAATTTCCACGCTTGGCAACCTTTTCCATGAAGGAATTCTTCCCGATATCCAATCCAAACCTCTCCTGCTGCATTTTCCCTTTGCTTTTCCTTCTTTTTTGCTCTTCTCCCACTTTTCCCTCCGTCCTCTCCACCTCTTCCACTTGTGGTTTGTATCCAGGCCCCATCCAAGTCCAGCATCCCAGGAAGGGATGGGAATTACAGCCTCACAAATTCGGGAAGTGGCGGCTCTCCCAAATCCAGCCAATTTTCCCCTCTTTTTCCTTCTTCCCAGAACTCATGGGAATGAAATTCATCCATCCTCCCCCCTCAGAGCTGGGATCTCCTGGAGGTTTTTCTTGGGAACAGCCTAATCCCACGTTTATGAAAATCATGGAGCCAGAGCACTTTAACTGGATGGAATTCCTGGGGCCAGTGGAGGAGGAAGGAACCTCTCCATCCCTGTTTTTTCCACCCTTCGGAGAAGATTCCAAAGGTTCTGCTTCTGCCCCAAGCCAAAAAAAAAAGACAAACTGGATTTGGTGGATATGGAAAAGCGGGAAAAAGAAACCCCAGGGTACACCAGAGGTTTACAATTCCAGAGGTTTACAATTCCTCTTTGCCAATGAAAACAGTGGGAAGAATCATCCATTGGCAAATCCGTGGCTGGAAAACAAAGCCCGGATTCATTGTCTCCCTCCGTGGAAAACAGGGAACAATTGGGATGAGTCACTTCCAAAGGGTGGGAATGGCCTTGGAGCTTCCCAGCGACTCCAAAGGGGGACAGGGAGGTCATTGGAGAGGTTTGGAGCTCTCCGTGCTGGAATGCCGGGAAGAGCTCATCCCATCCCTCTTTTCACCCCAGGGACTGGGAGAAATCAGAGTCAGGCGCCTCCAAACCATTCCTGGCTTTTTTTTAGGAATTATGCAACCCCAGGGAAAACAAACAGGACAACAACACAAATGCAGGTCGGATTTTACTTCTGTTTTCCAGTTGCCCGAATAATCAGGGATTGGGAATTCCATTATTTCCTTTGCAAGGAAAAAGCCCTAAAAATACTCTGTTCCCATAGGATAACAGAACTTTCCTTCAATTCCAACACCATTTTTTTAAGGAATACCGGAAATCCCAAATTTTGTGGGTGATGGAGATATCTGGGATCATCTCCCTTGTGGTCTGAGCTCCAGAAATCCTGGAGACGTTAAAGACTTTAATAAATAAATTAATTTCTAATTCATTTATTATGAATTAAATAATTTTAATAAATTAAATTATTATTAATTACTTAATTTTTGAATTCTCAACTCGATCCTAAAAAATTGACTTGGAGAGGATCGTTCCCTCTTTCCTACCTCTCCCTCCTCCATCCCAATCAGGAATTAGCACAAAACAGGGATTTGTCCCTGAACATTTAATTTTGGGAAATTCCAGCCTTCCCACAGAAGTGGATGGGAGGAAATTAGACAAGGAAAAAAGCTGGAAAAAAAGACAGAGAAGAGAGCTGGGATATCTGGGTGGAAGGAGACTCCCTGTGGGATGAGATTGGAATTCCCAGGCTTGTTTAACCCACCTGGAACCAGAAAACAGCCGGGGATAAATCCTGCCCAAGCAGGAAAACCAAAAATTGGGATAAAATAGAGAGGAAAAGGCTGCGGATGCATCCCGGATTTTATTCCAGTGGGAGCTGCAGGTGAGGTCAGGTTGGATCTTGACCTTCCCTTGAGGTTGGAATTCTTCCATGGTCCTTCATCTTCCCAAGCCACAGGATCATGGAATCATGGAATGGTTCAGGGAAAGGACCCCAAAGCTCATCCCATTCCATGGGCAGGGACACCTCCCACTATCCCAGGATGCTCCAAGCCCATTCCAGCCTGGCCTTGGACACTCCCAGGGATGGGGAGCCGCAAGTCCATGGGGAACCAAACCCCAAATTCCGATGGTTCAGAGCCCTGCCGGTGAGGACAATTTTCCATCCTCTCCCTCACCACTGGCACAATTCCCCTTGGACAGCTTCTGGAAAAATTCCAAACCTTCGTGTCCAAGTCCCCCCTGTGCCAAGGAGAAGCCGAGGCTGGAGAGGGTCTGGAGCAGGAATTCCACTCCTGGTGTGCCAGTGGGCGGACGAGACATTCCAGGCTGGCTAATTCCAAGAGTTCTGCTTCCCATTAAAGTGCCGGTGAGCAGCTGGAGCTCTGGAGTCCATTAAATGCCACTTTTTGGGAATGGGCTTGGATTCCAGCTGTTTATTTTTATATCCAGGGAGCTGAGCAATGGATGCTGAAAAAGGAATAAAAATTGGATAATGGGATGCGGGATGGAAAAAAAAAACGTCGGAATATCAAACATGGATTCCCTGCTCCGACATGCCAGGCACGGAAAAACCCTTTTAGAAATATCGACATTTTCAGCACCTGGAGGTAATGGAGAATCCAGAATTTTGGGATTGGAATAGTCAGAATCTGTACAGGGAGATGTGATTCTGAATTTCCCTGGAATGGATTGCCTGGGAATAGGGACAGGGATCCTTTTTCCAAAGGTGCTACTGGGGAGACATCAAAATGGGGAGAAATGGGATGGAATGAACAGAAATGGTTCAAAGTTCATCGTTTGGGAATGAATTCCTGGCTGTGAGGTGAGTGAGGGGCTGGGAAGGAATTCCAAGAAAAGTTGTGGAAATTTCATCTGAGGCAGCATCCAAGGCCGAGTTGGACATCGGGGCTTGGATCCACCTGGGATAGTGGGAAGTGTCCCTGCCTATGGAAAGGGCGGGAATGGGATGGGATGGGATTTAAGGTTTCTACAAACCCAAACCATTCTAGGATGGAATGGGTGCTCAGGGAGAGCTGGGAATGTTCCCCTGGAGAAGGGAAAATTCCAGGGAATGCTCAGAGTGCCTGCAGGGGCTGCAGGAGAGCTGGAGAGGGACTGGGGACAAGGGCTGCAGGGACAGGAGCCAGGGAATGGCTCCCACTGGGAAAGGGGAGATTGGGCTGGGATCTTGGCAAGGAATTCCTGGCTGGGCTGGAATTCCCAGATTTGCTGGGGCTGCCCCTGGATCCCTGGCAGTGCCCAAGGCCAGGCTGGATGGGATTTGGAGCTGCCTCATTCACCGTGCACCTCCCAACACATTCCCAAACAAATCCCTTGGATCAGGTGGTTCTCCAGTGGACCAAATCCAGCATTTCTGTGCTCCAAGGATCCCACCAGCAGCTGGGAGCTGGGACAGCTCCACTTTTCCGCACCCCACAGAGCCGGAGCAAACGCCGGCAGCCGCTTTTCCAATAACGGTTTATGGGAAATCCATGGATTAACATCAAAGGATCTCTCCCAGCCAGGTGGGAAGGTTGAGCTCGTAACCTTTTATTGCTCCTGCTCCAGGGAATTGTTTTCCCACTGCCGGGCCTTGGACATTGGGAATGGGTTAAATCCAGGCCCCCCTGGAGCACCTTCTTCTCCCTGTCCCACCATCCCATTTCCACTGGGAGTGGTTCCCACTGGGAAAGGGGAGATTGGGCTGGCATCTTGGCAAGGAATTCCTGGCTGGGCTGGAATTCCCAGATTTGCTGGGGCTGCCCCTGGATCCCTGGCAGTGCCCAAGGCCAGGTTGGACATTGGGGCTTGGATCCACCTGGGATGGTGGGAGGTGTCCCTGCCCATGGATAGGGTTGGATCTCTGGAATTTAAGGTCCCTTCCCATCAAAAATTTTCCAAAATTCCAAGTCAGAGCTCTCCCAGCTGTAGAATTCCACACCTGGAAGGGGCTTCAGGTGCTCCCAGAGGGAACAGCGGGATGCGATCCAAGGTGGCTTCCCAGGGATCATTCAGCACCATCCACAGGGAAATTTGGGAAAACCAAAGAATCCTAAAATCCCAGAGTGGGCTGGGTGGGAAGGGACCTTAAATCCCACCCCATTCCATGGGACACCTTCCACTCTCCCAGATTGCTCCAAGCCTTTTCCAACCTGGCCTCCTGAACTCCTGGAAGCCGGAATCCATCAGCTGACGGTGACATCACAACCCCGAGCCGTCAGGACATTCCCGGCTCCCAAAAATATCACTTCTCCAGAGGCTGGGAAGCAGCAGCAACCCATCCATCCTGTCAGCACGGCTATTCCCAGTTTTTTTCTGGCTCTGGGAACACAGGGAGGGTGGGAAGTGTGAGGGAAGGGGGGGTGGTGGCACATCTGGATGCACTCGGGGCCGGGGTGGTGGCAGCTGTTCCCTCATCCCGGTCGCTCCGGGTCTGGAACCAATTTCCAAGGGGTTTTTCCTGCCTAAATTGGAGCCCAAAGTCTGCTTGGCTCCTTCTCTCCCGGTTTTCCAGCTGGGATTTTATTCCTTAGCCTCGGGAGGCTTAAAAATAGATGTGGTGGAAAAGGAGACTGAGCTGCTCTTCCAGAGGGAGGGAAAGGAGGGAATTCTGTGCTTCTCGGAGCGGGGAAGGGGAGAAATTCCGGCAGGACATAACCCTGAGCCGGGTTGTTCCCAAAGGGATTGAAAATCCACCTCTCCCATTCCTGGTTTTTGCTGGAAGCCACTTAAAGTGAGGTTGAATTCTGGCAGTGGGATGAAATCCAGGATTTTTCCTTGGAAAAATGGCATTGTGGGGCCTGCTGATGGAGCGCTGTGCTCTGGGGAAAAATCCAGGATGGGATTTGTTTAACTATGTGGGAAATTTGTCCAGGCAAATCCCCTGGAATTCCAGGGCGCTTCCTTGGTGTGAAAACCGGGAAAGGGGCACCCAGAAGCAGATTTTTGGGAAGGTGGGATATGATCCAGCATGGGAAAGGATCTTTGTGTCCGGATTCAGGTGGAATGTGCAGCTTTCTGGGAAAAGAGCTGATTTTATGGCATTGTAACCAGTGAGGGGCAGGAAAGTTGGGAATGGCTTCCCATTGCTGGAAAACAGGGTTGGGTGGGATATTGGGAAGGATTTTTTGGAAATTAGTCCCAAAAAAGCCCCAAAACCCAGGTGGTTTCACAGGTTTTCCACCTCCATGGGTCAGATTCCCACTGGGAATTCATTCCATGGGTCCTTCTCCAGCCCCTGGAAAGGGATTCACCCCAATTGGGTTGGGAAGAGTCACAGGGAGCTCACCAGATCCGGAGCATCCAGATTCTGGGAGCAGGAGCAGCTCCCTGGTGACATTCCCACCTCTGGGGAGGTTCTTTCATCCCAGGAGAAAAAAAAAAGTGGGATCATGGAATGGTTTGGAATGGGAAGGACTTCAAAGCTCAACCAGTTCCATCCAGGAACACCTCCCACTGTCCCAGGTGGATCCAACCTGGCCTTGGGCACTGCCAGGGATCCAGGGGCAGCCCCAGCAAATCTGGGAATTCCAGCCCAGCCAGGAATTCCTTGCCAAGATGCCAGCCCAATCTCCCCTTTCCCAGTGGGAGCCATTCCCTGGCTCCTGTCCCTGCAGGCCTTGTCCCCAGTCCCTCTCCAGCTCTCCTGGAGCCCCTCCAGGCACTCTGAGGATTCCCTGGATTTTCCCTTCTCCAGGGGAACATTCCCAGCTCTCCCAGCCTTTCTCCCAGCAGAGCTGCTCCCTCCCTCCGATCATCCTGCTCCTAAAAAAAACCCTGGAGCAGTCCCTGGGCACCTGTTCTGAATCCCGGTCTTTGCTCCTAAAATATCCACGAGGAGCCTTGGGAGAAGCTGGGCTCTGGAAAAGGCTTTTTGGGAGCGCTGATGGAGCTTGGGGTGGATTTGGAATCTTCACATTCCTGCACGGAAGAAAAAAATCCCAACCAAAAAGCCCCCGCATAAATCCTGAATCCCAACCAAAATTTAGGTGGAAATGCTGGAAATCAAAGGATTTTCCACCTCTTCCAACTTTCCAGCTTTCCCTCCAGGAGTTGTGGATCCATATCCCATTTCTGGGCCTGAGAAGGGAATTCCCAACAGCACCCAGTCCTCATTCCTGCACTTCCAAGTGCGGGAATTCCACTGGAAAATCGAGATTTCATCCCAAAATCACTGGGAAGGACAGACAGGAGTCTTGCAATCCTTAGGAAAACTCGGAATCTCTGGCACAAAATCCGTGTGGTCAGGTTCCATCTATTCCTGCCAGATTTGGGATTTAAAAATCCAAGACCTCTTTCTATCCGTGCTCCTCTCTGGAATTTCAGGGTTTTTTTTTTGCCTAAAACCTCAGCTTTCCCAACAACCTTTTCCTGTCTTTTTTCCCCCCAATCCAGCTCCACTTCTTCCTCAGGAAGAGTTTTCCCCTCTCTGCTCCGCTTTATGGGATTTCCATGCCCTGACGCGACCCCCATTAATTCCCAAAT
>NW_005054693.1:91029-105475 GCF_000277835.1 Geospiza fortis | reverse complement strand
CCTGCTGAAGACAAGAACTGCTCTGGTTTTTCCACCTTTTTTTTTTCCCTCTCCCTCCAATCCTTCTGTTTCTGGGCTCATAATTTTTTACGAGCTCGGTGATTCCGAGCGATTTCATTTCCCAGCTCCCCTCATTATTTCCATGTTGGGAATTTTATTGGTGGGGAAGGTAAACAAATAACATTTGTTTTCCCTAAAATCCACATTCCTCTCTTGTTTTCCTGGTTGTTCCCAGTCTGGCTTCTGTTTGTCTCATATCCCGTGGCCACGGGGAAGGGATGGAGATGTCGGAATATTTTGGATCCCTTTTTTTCTTGGTAAGGTTTGGGTTTGGAATGGCGGGGAGGGGGGAAGGGGTTTTGGGGAAAAAAAATGTTTTTTTGGGATCCATGGTGGATCATTCCCAGAGAAGCTGTGGATGTCTCATCCCTGGAAGTGTCCAAGGTCAGGTTGGATGGGGTTTGGAGCAACCTGGGATAGTGGGAGGTGTCCCTGCCCACGGATTGGGTGGAATGGGATGGGATTTAAAGCCCCTTCCCAACCCGAAGCATCCCATGATTTTATGAAAAGGGAAAAAAGGCAAAAAAAGGAAAATTCTCCCTCAGCAGCTGAACTCCCAAAAGGAAGCAGCACATCCAGGGGATCCCAGAATTCCCACATCGAGCTGGAGCTGTGTGCACACCCTGGAGCAGGACCTGTCCATCCCATCCCATCCCATCCCATCCCATCCCATCCCATCCCATCCCATCCCATTGCATTTCCTCCCCATCTCATTTTATCCCACCCCATTTCATCCCAATTCCTTCCCATCCTATCCCATCCCATCCCATCCCATCCCATCCCATCTCCCCGTGGGGCAGCATTCTCAGCATCATCCCATCCCAAAAATCCAGATCCATCCCTGGGAAGCGGGGAGGGAAAACTTTGGAGCGAGAAACACTCGGAGCGGATTTCAACGAGCCGCCCTCGTTCTGTTGGCTAGAAATAAATCCATGGAGCACAAAAAAGCTCTCAGGGACTCACAGGTGCTCGGAGCCTGTTGAAATTTTCCGGGACTTGCTTTTTTTCCCATGAAAATGGGATGCAAATCCATCCAGGGCATGGAAGAGCCCTTGAAACACACCCACGGAGCTCAGACATCCTGCCCCGAGCTGGGATGAAAAGTCCTTGATTGGAGGTTTCTTCCCATTTTCCCTCTTGATCCGTAGGAAAAGCGGCTCCTCTGACGTGTTTGTCAATGCCTCGGGAAGAGGGAATGAGCGCAATTAGCTCGGGAATTGTTGTGGAATAAAGGTCAGCTCGTTAGCGCACGGAATTAATTCCCAAGTGGTTTTTCCAGGAGGCTCTCCAGGCCCTTGGGAGGCTCAGCCAGGTGAGGCAGGGGAAGGAGGGAATTGTGGCTTCTCCGCTGCCTCCGGCACAAAAAGGATCCGGAATTTTCCTCTCGGAGCAGCTGCACAAGGCAGCACCGGGGGCAGATGTGGGGGCGCAAAAATATCCCTGTTTTCGCAGAATCCCAGGAAAATTTAGGATGGGATGCATTTAAAGCTCAGCCAGTTGCACCCTGGGACAACTTCCACTATCCCAGGTGGATCCAAGTCCATCCCAACCTGGCCTTGGGCACTGCCAGGGATCCAGGGGCAGCCCCAGCAAATCTGGGAATTCCAGCCCAGCCAGGAATTCCTTGCCAAGGTCCCAGCCCAATCTCCCCTTTCCCAGTGGGAGCCATTCCCTGGCTCCTGTCCCTCCATCCCTTGTCCAGTTGTTTCCAGTTGGATCCCGCACGGGATCTGATCCCAATCCCTCCTGTCCTCATGGTTAATGGCTCCTGCCCCTGGGAAAATGAAAGGAGATTTATTCCCTCCCGGAATTCCAAGTGGAGCGCATTCCTTTTTTATTCCCCCTTTCCCACCCATTCTGGCTGGACTGGGGTGGGATCTAGACCCAGCCCAAAGCCAGGCCTAACCCCGCACTGCCCTGCATGGAAATTCCATGAGCTGCTCCCTGACACCTGCGAAATTCCTCCTTGGAACGGCCCATCCCGGTGCCAAAGTCGGCTCCAAAGACGTGGAATTCAAATTCCCACAACACCCCGGGATTTTCCAGCCACAAAGAGGAAGTCTAACCTTCCCCTCACCTGGGGAGGTGGGACTGGGAGTAGATATCAAAGCCGTCATTCCTCACTTTTTCCTCCACGGATTTCCTTTCTGGCTTTAAGGAGGCCCTGGAATCGCTGTTTTCCGACAGAGCACAGGGACAGCTGAGCAGAATTCCCTCCGAATTCCAGGAAATGTTTTTCTGGGATGGAGCTAAAAGTAAGTAAACAAACCCCTAACCTCAGAATTACCCCGGAATGTTGTCCTGAACTCCACCAGCTCTGGAGCAGCTCCTCTGGGATTTGCTGGCATCAGGTTGGTGTGGATTTTGGGAATTTGGGATTTTTCCTTCCAGGAGCAGAGATGGTCCCTGCAGGGCAGGGATGCAGCATTTTGGGGAGCTCACACCCACCTCAGAGCCGGGATTTCCATGGGACTTGCAGTGTCCATGTTTTCCTTGGATTTTAACTGGAGGAACAACCACCCAAGGTTGGATAAGACTTGGAAAAACCTGGGATAGTGGCAGGTGTCCCTGAACATGGGAAATGGGATGGGATTTAAGGCCCAAACCATTCTGGGATTCTGGAGCCCCTCTGCTCTGCAGCCAGGCTGGGAATACTGGGAATGTTCCCCTGGAGAAGGGAGTGTTGAAGGCAAGGGGGAGGTCGGGTGTTTTTCCAGCGGTTGGAATGTTCTGTCCAGCCCACCTTGGATCACCCAGAGTTATCCCATCAGTTCTTCCCACAAAATCTCCCTCAGCACATCCAGGCCTTTTGCTTCCCTACAATTTATCCCTTAAATTCGTTACCAAGAGGAATTTGGTTCTCATCAGCTTCTGCTCAGCTCCAGGGGGAAAGATTCCCTTTTTCTCCAACTGTGACAGCATTCCAGTGTCCCTCTTTTTGGTGATTTCTTTTGGGTTCCTTTTATTTCCATTCCAGGATTCTGGAGTCCTTCTGCTCTGGGAGAGCTGGGAATGTTCCCCTGGAGAAGGGAAAATTCCAGGGAATCCTCAGAGTGCCTGGAGGGGCTCCAGGAGAGCTGGAGAGGGACTGGGGACAAGGCCTGCAGGGACAGGAGCCAGGGAATGGCTCCCACTGGGAAAGGGGAGATTGGGCTGGCATCTTGGCAAGACAGTGGGACGCGTCCCTGCACATCCCATTGGAATTCAAAGGTCTTTAAGATCCCTTCCCACCCAAACCATTCCACGGTTCCATGCATCCCGAGCTCTGCCTTCACTTTTCCATGCCTCCAAAGCCCTGGGTTATACCCTCCTCTTCCCAGAAAGGCTCTGTGGGGGTGCTGGACAAAACATTCCCTCCTAAAATAGCCGGGAAAGGGGCTTGGGAGGCCACAGAGATCAGAGGCGCTCCAACAGGGGAGCTGCAGGGATGGATGCATCCCAGATGTGGAAGGGAACGGCTCCATCCCATAAAATTCCATCTTCCCTCCCAAAACCAACCTGGCAAAGGAGGATTTGAGAATTCCCACCGGATTTTGTTGTTTGTTTGTTTCAGCTTTTATTATTATTATTATGACTTTTAAGTTATTATTTGTGAATTAGGTTTCTCCTGATTACAAAAGCAAATGGAAAAATAAGGAATTTTGGACAGGTCCAGGGAATGGAGTTCTCGGAGGGATCTTGGAAAAATCCAGATTCCTGTTTAACCTGGGCAGGGAGAAATGCACTGGATGAGAACAAATTCCATGATTATGGCTACGGATGGGACTGGGATCTAAAGAGACAGGAATGGGATAATTCCCATGAATGTTCTGAGGGGGAACTGCAGGAGGGAAAAACCTTTCATGGAATCATGGAATTTTGGAGTGCTTTGGGTGGGAAGGGAATTTAAATCCCATCCAGGGACACCTCCCACTGTCCCAGGTGGATCCAACCTGGCCTTGGGCACTGCCAGGGATCCAGGGGCAGCCCCAGCAAATCTGGGAATCCCAGCCCAGCCAGGAATTCCTTGCCAAGATGCCAGCCCAATCTCCCCTTTCCCAGTGGGAGCCATTCCCTGTGTCCTGTCCCTGCAGGCCTTGTCCCCAGTCCCTCTCCAGCTCTCCTGCAGCCCCTCCAGGCCCTGGAAAAGGCTCCAGGTTTTCCCTGGAATCCTCAGAGAACATCTTTAGCTGGACACTTCTCTTGTCCCTGCATCCCAAAAAGTCTTGGATAATTCCTCATTCATAGGACAGGAATCTCCTCAATCCACAGGTTGTCCTTGGAGATGATCCCGTGGCTTTGGAAGCAGCTCAGGAACTGCTGCATCCCAAAAATCATCCTGGAGCTTTTCCTTCATTTTCCAGAAGGAAAAACTCCAGCTCCTGTTGGAAAAGGACTGGGATGAAAAAAAGCAGGATCCTGGATTTGGTACTGGGATATTTCCCAACTCGGGCTCCTGTTCCACTGGACATAGATGAAATTCCCTGGGTGGATTCCAGGCACAGAATTCCGTAGCACTCTCTGGGGTGGGGATCACTGCCCTGCTTTCCCAGGGAATATTTCCCTCAGATTTCAGGATTTGGGATTTTGGGTTTCAGAGTTTCAGCCTCTCTTGGGGTATCCGTGGATATTTGGGATATTCCAACGAGGAACTGGATTTTTCTGACTCTGGAAAAGAATCGGGATGAGCTTTGCCCTTCCCTCTGAAGCAGCAAAAGTGATTTTCCTGGAAAAGAGCGGGAGGAAAAGGAGGAAAACCGGGAAAAGCGAGAATTCCCGGCGGCACCAGAGGGAGCTCTTCCATTGCAGATGAGGCCGGAATCAGTCGAATCCTTAATCTCCCATTCCAAGTTTTTCCACGATGATATCCCACCTGGAACAGCTGGAGCCCCTTCCCGGTCCCTGTCACCCGAGACTCCGAAAAAAACTTTATCCCGATATTCCTGGAAAATGCCTCCACCCCTTCAAGGACCCCCTTCCCATATTCCCTGTAAGATTTCCACTCCAAGGACATTCCCAGTTTTTTTAGCTGTGCTGGAAAAAGGCTCTAAAGCTTTTGGATGGGAGAGTGGAATCCTGGAAAATCCTGAAAAATTTCCTCCCCACGGGACGACTGGCACCAAGAGGATTCCAAGGAGGAATTCCCATTCCCCACTGAGTCTGGGAAGTGGGATCACGGATCCAATGTCAGGGAATTGCCAGGGACAGGTCCCCATGGAATGCCGAGGGCTTGGATCCATCAGAGCATTTCCAGGGATTCCCTTTCCATTGTGGAGACATCCCATAATTTCCACTTGGCTCTTTCTGAGGAATTAAAGGGAAGAAGGATCTAAAAAAAGAAAGGAGAGGAGATTTTCCTCAGGGAAAAGAGGAATTTGAAAAAAGTGGGATCCGGTCAATTTTCCCAATGGCTCAAATATTTGGGGGCCATTCCGTGGATTTTTTGAAAGTGTTTTCCAAAGAATTTCTTTGGGAAGGGATGATGGAGGATCCTTGAGCTTTTCCCGTTCCCTCCGGAATCCCTGCTCCATAGGAAAGATTTTCGGAGCCCTCCCAAAGGTTTATCCAAGTGTGGATCCATCCGAGGAATATTTTTCCAGGGATTTATCCAATTCCTTTCATCCCAAGATCATCCTGAGTTCCTCTTTCCAGCCCTCGGCTTTCCCAAAAGCCCCAGTTCCTCGTTTCCATGCCCTTTTCCTGATCCCTGTCCCAGGATCCTTTCCCAGCCATTCAGAGTACCCCACATTTCTCTTCCCAGCCCATGGACCGGATTTGGGCCTTTTCCCTCCTCAGTGATTCCATGATTTTATTCCTCGCCTGCTTTATCCCTCCTCAGATCCAGCTGCTCTCCCTGGATCTGCTCTTCCTTAGCAGGGAATGTTCGGAACAACGAGCCCTTGCTGAATTTGGGAATTCCAGTGGATTTGGAGCATTCTAGAAATTAGGAACACTGGCCAGGAACATGAAGAAGTGACCTGGAGGAGCAGGAAAAGCAGCCCGGATTCCACAGGCTCATTCCAAATGGAAGCTCCCGAAGAATTTCCTGTGGATGGGATCAGGTAGGAACAGATCCAGGTGGGATGAAGGACAGGGAATCCATAGGGAACTGCTCCATAGTTGGATTGGGATCATTCCCAGCTCCTTGCTGTTACAGCTCCTGGGCTGGGAATTCTCCAGGGAATGTGGGAAGGTGCTCCGTGAGGTTTGGGATAATGGGAAGTGGGGTCACATCATCCCTGAAAAATTCAGGGATGAGGGAGGGATTGGTCTCCAGATTCCAGAGGGAGCAGAGCCAGGATGCTCCCATTCCGGCGGGAAGTTGTGGCTGCCACAGGGCACAGCAAATTCCAGGGGCTCCAGGAGAGCTGGAGAGGGACTGGGGACAAGGCCTGCAGGGACAGGAGCCAGGGAATGGCTCCCACTGGGAAAGGGGAGATTGGGCTGGCATCTTGGGAATAAGGAATTCCTGGCTGGGCTGGAATTCCCAGATTTGCTGGGGCTACGCCTGGATCCCTGGCAGTGTCCCAGGCCAGGCTGGACACTGGGGCTTGGATCCACCTGGGACAGTGGGAGGCTTCCCTAGGACACCTGATGAGGAGGGATGGGATTTAAGGTCACTTCTAAACCAAATAATTCCAGGATTCTGGAGCCCCTCTGCTCTGGAGCCAGGCTGGCAGAGCTGGGAATGCTCCCCTGGAGAAGGGAAGGCTCCAGGCAGAGCTCAGAGCCCCTGGCAGGGCCTGAAGGGGCTGCAGGAGAGCTGGAGAGGGACTGGGGACAAGGGACATCCAAAGATCCTCCCACACGGACCATTCCTACAGAAATCCAGGAGCGGCATTCCCTGCTCCAAAGGCTCCTGAAAACCCTGAACTGCTGCTCCTCCTGGGAATTTCCACTTGGTTGGAATCCCAAGGTGAATTTATGGGAAAACTCCAGTTCTGGAAGCGTCCAGATCCTTCAGGACTGGGAGCCCGCTCTGGGGAGGTGTTGGGAAAAGCGGGATCTCAGGGTTTGGGATCATTTCCAAGCAAGGCTGGAAGTTTGGATACAATGGGAAGCTCCAGGAGAGGTGCACGGCTCCTTCGGGATATTCCAGCATCCACCTCCTGCAGGTCACCCCGATCCTAGAAATTGGAGCTGCCCCCCAGAGAAGCTCCAGATACCAATGAGTCTTCCCTCCAGCCGAACATTCCAAGGAATCTCAGTCCCTCATCCTCTACACCATAAAATTCCCTCCATTTTGTCCCCAAAAAAAAACTTAGGAATAAAAGCACAGCTCCTGGGAATTGTGCTCCGAAGTCACGCAGGGACATTTGAGCACCTCTTCCTGACCAGGTCAGAGAATTCCAAGCAGGAAGTTGCTAAATCCAAGGTTTTTCCTCAGAGCAAATCCTTTCCAGTAGGATATTGTGGAATCCCTAAGGGATTTTCCAAGGAAAAACCAGGAACACAAAGGCTGGAGCAGCAGCAGCAGAGCCCCAGGGACTCTGCCCATCCTCCTTCGCTATCTCCACACATTTCCCAGTTTTCCAAGGGCTTTGATTCCCTGCCAAACTCTGGAAATTCCACCTGGAGAACAGGGATCGAGTCCAGGCCTCATTAGGATTTGATATTCCCGCTGATTGATTTTCCAGGATCCCTGATCTGGATCCGAGGGAGCCGAGGATTCAAAGATCCCATAAATTCTCTGGCAGATTTATCAGCTCCCAAAATTCCTTTATTTTCTCCCATCACCCTCATTCCCACTGGGATCCAAATTAAGGGACGCCAAAAATTCCAACATCGAGCCCCTGATTTTGTCACATCCCAAATTTTTTCTTGGGATTCTGCTCCAGATCCCATCTGTGCATCAGAAAGCAGGAGCAGGCTGGGAAAACCCAGGAATAAAGCTGGTAGATGGAACAGAAAGAAGGGAAAGAAGAAAAGGAAAGGAAAGGAAAGGAAAGGAAAGGAAAGGAAAGGAAAGGAAAGGAAAGGAAAGGAAAGGAAAGGAAAGGAAAGGAAAGGAAAGGAAAGGAAAGGAAAGGAAAGGAAAGGAAAGGAAAGGAAAGGAAAGGAAAGGAAAGGAAAGGAAAGGAAAGGAAAGGAAAGGAAAGGAAAGGAAAGGAAAGGAAAGGAAAGAAAAGAAAAGAAAAGAAAAGAAAAGAAAAGAAAAGAAAAGAAAAGAAAAGAAAAGAAAAGAAAAGAAAAGAAAAGAAAAGAAAAGAAAAGAAAAGAAAAGAAAAGAAAAGAAAAGAAAAGAAAAGAAAAGAAAAGAAAAGAAAAGAAAAGAAAAGAAAAGAAAAGAAAAGAAAAGAAAAGAAAAGAAAAGAAAAGAAAAGAAAAGAAAAGAAAAGAAAAGAAAAGAAAAGAAAAGAAAAGAAAAGAAAAGAAAAGAAAAGAAAAGAAAAGAAAAGAAAAGAAAAGAAAAGAAAAGAAAAGAAAAGAAAAGAAAAGAAAAGAAAAGAAAAGAAAAGAAAAGAAAAGAAAAGAAAAGAAAAGAAAAGAAAAGAAAAGAAAAGAAAAGAAAAGAAAAGAAAAGAAAAGAAAAGAAAAGAAAAGAAAAGAAAAGAAAAGAAAAGAAAAGAAAAGAAAAGAAAAGAAAAGAAAAGAAAAGAAAAGAAAAGAAAAGAAAAGAAAAGAAAAGAAAGAGAAAAGGAATTTACACCCCCTCATCCCACTGTTTTTCCCGGAATTTTCCTCCAGTTTTAGACCTTGGAGTTGGAGTTGCCAGATGCCTGCAGGCAGCTCAGATCCAGGGAATCTTTAATTCCAAGAAAAGCTTTTCCCGATGTTCCAGCTTCCAGTCCCGCATTGGCCTGCAGCTGGATGGGGAAATTTGGGAATACATCCCTAAATCCACCCCCAAATCTGTGGATGCAAGGCTTGGGATGTTCCCGAAATTCAACCATCCTGGAGGTGAAGGAGAGGAGCAAGGAATTTCCTTTGTTCCTGAATTTTAAGGATGAAATGGAATCCAGGACAGACAAAAAAACCTCCTCAGCTTCTCCCTCTGCCCCGGGATGTCTTGGGAATGTGCAGGAATTCCCTTTCCTCACCTGGAAAACCGAGCTCTAAACTTGTCCCTTTGCCTATGGAAGTTTCCAAGAGAAAATTCCTGGAGAAATCCCGATTTCCCAGAGCCAGCGGCACCTGGAACATCCCCCGGGCTCTCCAAGGCCTCAGTTCCATGCAGAAAAAGCTTTGGCTTGGGAAAAATCTTTGGAAAAGCGGAATCTCCATTAAAATTCGGGCTGAATTTTAGCAGGGAAGTTTCTCCCACAACTTCCAAAAATCTCTTGGGTTAGATCCTACCCTCGGGATACTCCAGGAGCAACATCTCCTTTCCCAAGTTTTCCCTATTCCTCTCTTCATTTTTGGACTCCCAAACTAAGGAATTTCAACCTCCCAAAATTCCCCTGGTCTCTCCCTGCTGTTTTTCCAGGGATACAGGATAGAGCGGGATGGCGATGGGCACTTCCCACCGCCATCCCAGCTCCCAGACCCTCCAATCTTCCCAGAAACCGGGATAAAAATCCCTAAAAAACCCGATGCTTTCCGCATCAGCCACTTGAAAGAGCCCAGATCACCTCCAAGTATTTTTATGGAAGGAGTTTCCCCTCTTATTCCTGACTGTAAATCCCTGATGTTTTCCAGCTGTTGGCTCCCCATCCAGGGGTGGAGGTGTCGGAGCAGCTGCACCGGGCAGGTGGCGGCCACTGGGAAGCTCCACAGCTGCTGGGATGGGAAGAACTGGAAGCAATTCCCGATCCTAACGGAGACGGTTCCTCATTAAACGGGAAGTTCCACGGGCCTGGAGCGGATTTGCTTCCAGAGGCAATTCCTGCCCAAATCTTTGGAAGCCGAAAGGGAGACAGGAGCTTTTTGGGAGTCGGGAAGGGATGGGAGGCAGCACCGGAGGGAGGTTTTGGGGTGGATTTTTGACACGAATCCGTGGATGAGGAAGCCTTTTCCAGGCCGATGGAAGATCATGGAAGACACGAGTCAAGGAATGAGGGTGGGATTGGGAATGGGGAAGGGAGAAGGTTGGAGCCACCTGGAGTTTTAGGAGTTATGGGGAGGGGAAATGTTCCCTCAGGTCAGGAGAATCCAGGCGCTAAATTCCCTAAATCCCACTGTGGGAGGGGATGATCCCAGCCCACACCAACGTCGGATTCCACCTCTCCTGCACTTCCTGACCCTGAGATTCAGGACCCAGCAGAATCCTGGAATAGTTTGGAAGGGACCTTAAATCCCATCCAGTTCCATCCAGGGGCACCTCCCACTGTCCCAGGTGGATCCAAGCCCAGGTGGATCCCCTCCCCTAAACTCCTAAAACTGCAGCTGGCTCCAACCTTCTCCCTTCCTCATTCCCAATCCCACCCTTGTTCCTTGACAGTACCTGGCCTCGGGCACTGCCAGGGATCCAGGGGCAGCCCCAGCAAATCTGGGAATTCCAGCCCAGCCAGGAATTCCTTGCCAAGATGCCAGCCCAATCTCCCCTTTCCCAGTGGGAGCCATTCCCTGGCTCCTGTCCCTGCAGGCCTTGTCCCCAGTCCCTCTCCAGCTCTCCTGGAGCCCCTCCAGGCACTCTGAGGATTCCCTGGATTTTTCCCTTCTCCAGGGGAACATTCCCAGCATTCCCAGCCTGGCTCCAGAGCAGCTCCAGGGCCTTCTCTGGATTTGCTCCAGCAGCTCCATGTCCTCCCGAAGTTTGGATCTGGGAGCGGGAGCAGCTCTGCAGGTGCGCTCTCACCTGAGGGGGCACAGGGACAGAATTCCCACTTTCCTTTGGGACCTGCCCAGGGCTGGGCCATTCCAGCCTCATCCACAACATCCCAAATCCTTCTCCCAGGGCTGCTTCCCATCCTGTGTCATGGTGGAAAGACCTCACTGAGCTGCTGGTGGTGTTTTCCATTGGGATGGGATTCCATGCAGGGAAAAGAGCTCTTCTGGAAAAATTGGCTTCCGGTCATCCTTGTGATCGCATAGAAAATGTTGTGTCCTCGTCATTCTCTAATAACAAATATTGGGATTATCCCTAATTCATGGGATATATTTCCATAGGTTTTCCATGGGTTATGATCCCAAAATCTTTTAAATATTAGGATTTATCCTCTGTTCCCCTCTGCTCTTCCCAAGGAGCCAGGAGATACCAGGAGAGAGGGAAACCCCCTTTTTTTTGGGAATTGCTGCCTAGGGCATCATTGAGGGAATTATAAATTACAATAATTCCATATTTAAGTGATTCCAAGGTTTCCTGAAGCCACAGGTTTGGATGCACAGAGCCGGAAAATTATTCCAGGCATAGTTAAATCCATCCAGGAAAAAGAATTCCTGGTTTGAGATTTGGTGGGATTATTTCAAGTGGAGAAGAGAGATAGGAGGGAAAAGGAAAATCCAAAAGTGGAATCCCATGGGAATTCCAAGATTAAAAAGAGCGACCCTCTGGCAGTGGGAAGCCATTCCCGCTTTTCCTTTCGCTCCAGAGCCTTATCCAAAGTCCCCCTCCTGCTCTCCAATCTCTGTCCCTCATTAATCCCACCCACCACCACATCCCTTCATTCCAGGAGATGGGATCTTCCCACAAAACCACGGAAGCTGCAACTTCCACAAGGAAACAATGGGAATTCTCACTTTTGGATTTGCTGTCCCACATCAGCCGCTTGGAATGACCTTGGAATTCCCGGCTCAGCTCATTCCCTCCATTCATCCAAGATTTTTGGAAAAAAACAGAGATTCCATGTGGTTCTCAGCCTCCCAGGAAGGATTTGCCTCCTTTGGGAAAGGTTTGGCACCTTGGCAGCCTAAACCAATGGGAATTCTGTGGGAAATTTCACTTCCCTGGTTTACTCCAGCTCAACTTATGCCCAGAAAAATGTGGAGAAATTGGAGAGAGTTGGGAGAAAAAAAACAATAACAGAAGTGCTTTCTTTGGGAAGCAAGATTTCCATGGATCATGTGCTGGATCCTGGATTTCTGGGATTTTGGTTGGATGGGAGACCCCAGATAAAGCTTGGACGTAATAATGGCTTAAAAAGAGGGAATGTGGAGGGGAACGTCATTCCGAGCATGGAATAACGAGTTTGGAATGATGGGGAATTTGGGCCATCCATGAAATCCGTTGGGCTTGGAATGGTTTCCGGGGAGGTGGGGTGGGAATGGTTTCTGAGGGGGCAGGAATCCATGGAGACATGGAAGGGATGATCCAGTTTGGATCTGTTTGATCCCTAATTTTTTATTGATTTTCCAAACCAGGGAATCACTGCAGGGAATCGGTGGGAATTTTACCACGAGGCTTCCCAAACCACTGAGAATTCTTTATTTTTTTGCCTTTTCCCCCTTTTCCAGCTGGAAAAGTTGGGGAAAACTGGGACACGAAGCATTCCTGGTTTTGGGAAATTGGGAAATTAACTTGGATTTCATCATCACCCACTGGAAGGGGGATAAAAATCCCACAACTCATCCCAATTCCTGCCACATTCCAGAGGGAAGCATCTCTTTCCTCGAAGGGGGGAAAAAAACCCCACAACCCACCCCAATTCCTGCCACATTCCAGAGGGAAGCATCTCTTTCCTCGTGGTGGGGGAATAACCGGGACAGGAATGGGAAAATGCATTCCTGAAAAACCAGGGATGCCAAGGACAGAGATTTTTGGGATGGGAGAATTTGTTCCCGTAATAGGTGACATCCCCTGTGTTTCCATCCCTTGGAGGTTTTTTTTTTTGGGAATGCCTTTGCGGAATCCGACAGGTGCATTGGATTTGGAACAGATTTTTCCCATTATCTTCTGGGGGAGCTTCGAGTTATCCCGGAGATCCGTCGGAGCTGGCGGAGGTTTCCAGGGAGTTTCTGGATGGAATTAGCTGCAGACTGGGGTCAGTGCCAGTGGCCTCTCCATGAACTTGGAATCCCGGCCTTGGAGCGACAACTGGGAAAAATCCACGAGGAGCTCTCCCGTTTTTCTTCCTACTTCTTGGGAGATCCATTTCCTTCTCCCTTTTCCTCATTTTTGTGTTTCGTCCGTGGCCGGGGAAGAAATGAAGGTTGGGGATCAGGTGGGAAAGAATCCTTGGAAAGAGACGGAGCTGGAATTCCTCTTTGGAGGATTTTTTATCTCACGTGGAACTGAAGAGGACTCGAAACAAATCCTGCTGAGGGATGTTGGGAAGCGGAGGGAATTTCTCCTTGGAAAAGGTGAATAGATATCGGAATGGGCTGCCCAGGGAGGTTTGGGTCCCCATCCCTGGAGGTGTCCAAGGAATTCCTGGATGTGGCACTCAGTGCCAGGGTGGGGACTGGGCACGGCTTGGAGGGATGACCTTGGAGGGACTGTCCAACTGAAATCTTTCTGGGATTCTGGGATATTTTTCCCTGTGAGGGTGGGGAGGGGCTGGGCTGGAATTCCCAGATTTGCTGGGGCTGCCCCTGGATCCCTGGCAGTGCCCAAGGCCAGGCTGGATGGATTTGGATCCACCTGGGACAATGAGAGGTGTCCCTGGGTGGAACTGGTTGGGATTTAAGGTTCATTCCAACCCCAACCATTCCATGACTCCATGATCCACAGGTTGAGTTTGTCCAGCACCCAGACATTTTTTCCAAGCTCAGATTTGGAATATTCCACCTGATCGGGATGGGAAAACTATGGAATTGCTCCGAATTCTGCGTTCTGTGGCACAACCTGGATTTGGGCTAGCTCAGGTGAATTTTGGCCCAGGGCAGCTCTTGGTGCATTCCTGTGTCCCAAAATTCAGGTGGGATTTTTGGGATCTCTCCTCTGGCTCTCCCTGAGCTTAGGGTGGCTCCAGGGGTGTTTTCCATCTTTTCCTTGGGGTGAACTCCAGAGATTGAGCTGAACCCTTTGTTCTGAGGCACCTCCACATTCCATGAGGATCCATCACAGGATCCAGACTTAAGGGACAAGCTGAACACGGGACAACAGGAAAAGAGGTGGAAAACCCGTTAATCCTGGTTTATCCATGGGGAAAAAAAAGCGTGTTTTAAGTAATCCTGGTCTGTTTTATTTAGAAGGAATTCTCTGGGAATGGCAGGAGCAGCTCGGGAAACCATGGGTGAAGAGACTCCAGGGTGGGGCTCTGATCCTTGAGGTTCCTCCTCCAGTCCCAAATTCGGGAACGGTTTCCTTCATCATCCCATGACTTCATCATCCCTCTCCTCCTTTGCCAGATTCCAAGGGAAGCTGTGGATGCCTTCCAGCCCTTCGGGGTGATGGAAGAACCGGCACATCCATGATGGGTCCATAAAATGAGCTCATCCCGGGAATGTCTGCTGTGGTTCAGAGGAGTTCAATTCCCTTTTCCCGCTCCCTTCCTCCCTCCTCCTTCCCATTTTGTGGCTTCTTTGGTGTTTCCCGGCTCCAGCTGGGATCAAAAGCAGGAAGGGGGTGTTGGAAGGATGGATATTT
>NW_005054693.1:78422-91009 GCF_000277835.1 Geospiza fortis | reverse complement strand
GACAAGGAAAAATGGGATTTTTTTGGGAAATCTCAGTCAATCCTTTCCCCACAAAATCAAAACCAGGGATGTCTTGGAGCAAGGGATGCTTCCCCTGAGCTGTTGTTTGGGAAAGGTCCAGGAATTCAACGTTTTGTTCATTGATGAGCTGAAGGTTGGAATAATCTGTTCCAGACTGGTTTAAAATGGCCGGGATTAGATCCAGCCCCCTTCCTTTGGGAGATCTGGGGGGGTCCTGATGGATTAAAACCAAAAAACCTTAAAGGAAAACATTCCCAAGGAGGGATTGACCGGAACCCTTTAACGGCACCGTAATTTTCCCAGATTTGCTGTGGCTGCCCCTGGATCCCTGGGAATGCCCAAGGCCAGGATGGACAGGGCTTGGATCCACCTGGGACAGTAGAATTTGTCCCCAGATGGAACCGGTTGATCATGAGGGCCCCTTTCAACCCAAACCATTCCGTGATTCCATGGATGTCGTTCCATGGACAATGCAACAGCCAGGATAACTTTTTTTGCTCTCAGGGTGGATCCTCTGCCCCTCCACATCCTCCCCACGATCCTCATCAGGAACAAAACCTCACCTCGCCCCCATCCTTTGGGAGCCACAGCTCTGCCAGGAATGCTGGATCAGGGATCGACCCTCCGTAGGTATTTTTTTTTTAAGGAAGAAAAGTTGGAAAAATTCCCACATTTTACTGTAGAGCGAATCCCAAAGCAGAATTAAAAATTCCAAACTCAAAAAAAAAAATTGTGAATTTATTTCTCCATGTTCTGGCTGGAGTCAAATTTACTCAGGGGACACCTCCAGGACGATTAATCCCTGGATTTGCTGAGGGCTCCGTGCATCATGGAAAAGGCTCCATGGAGAGATTTATTGGGAGCGAATCCATTTCTTTTCCTGGATGCCAAATTCTCACCTTCCCTGGAGCAGCCACTGAAGTGGCTTCGCTCCTTTTAACAGTCGGGAGTGTTTGGAGAGTGAGAAACAGGGAATTCAGGCCCGGAATTCAGCTCCTGGCAGCCGAGGGATCGCCGGGAAGCACTGAACATTTCTAGGAAAAAAAAAATCCGTGGTGTTTTCAGCTCTGTTTCAGCTAAAAGGGTTTTGATCCAAACAGAGGCTGATCCCAAAGAAAATAGAATTTACGGATGTTCCCAGACAGAAGGTGGCACCTCTGTGTCCCCTGAGGGACATTGGGAGGTTCATCCCTTTTTTTTCTCCTTGGGGGTGGGTGCAGAATCATGGAATGGATTGGGTGGGAAAGGACTTTAAATCCCACCCCATCCATGGGCAGGGACACCTCCCACCATCCCAGGTGGATCCAACCTGGCCTTGGGCACTGCCAGGGATCCAGGGGCAGCCCCAGCAAATCTGGGAATTCCAGCCCAGCCAGGAATTCCTTGCCAAGATGCCAGCCCAATCTCCCCTTTCCCAGTGGGAGCCATTCCCTGGCTCCTGTCCCTGCAGGCCTTGTCCCCAGTCCCTCTCCAGCTCTCCTGGAGCCCCTGCAGGCACTCTGAGGATTCCCTGGAATTTTCCCTTCTCCAGGGGAACATTCCCAGCTCTCCCAGCATTCCCAGCCTGGCTCCAGAGCACAGGAGCTCCAGCCCTGCAGCAGCTCCAGGGCCTCCTCTCTGTCTTTCTCTGATCCATGACAGACATCACAGGAATTTCAGGATTGTGGAAATCCTTGGAGAGCTGCAGCCTGACTGAGGAACCAGATTTGGGACGGGTGGACAGCACTCACAGAGCTCCAGAGTTGCTGCTGGAACCCAAAATTCCAACGGTGAGCTGAGGTAAAGTTCAATTTCTGAATGAAGGGTGACATTCCCGGAAACTGGAAAATGCCTCGACTTGAAGAGGGACTGGGGACAAGGGGATGGAAGGACAGGAGCCAGGGAATGGCTCCCACTGGGAAAGGGGAGATTGGGCTGGCATCTTGGCAAGGAATTCCTGGCTGGGCTGGAATTCCCAGATTTGCTGGGGCTGCCCCTGGATCCCTGGCAGTGCCCAAGGCCAAGTTGGATCCACCTGGGATGGTGGGAATCGTCCCTGCCCATGGCAGAATTTGGAAGGTGATTTCCAACCCAAATCACTCTGGAATTCCATGACTTGGAGCTCTGGTGAGATCAGGATTGTTCAGACCAGGTGCATTCCATGAAGGCTCCACGGACAACAACGCTCTGAAAAACATGGAAAAGCATCAGAACCACCCTATCCCAGCAGGAAAACATTCAGGACAGAGGCGCAGGAACAGGTTAACACCTTTTCCTTGGGAAAAATAAAACCAAAGGAGAACTCCATGTGCCGTGTGGAGCCTCTGGAGCTGGGACAATGCCTTTTTCTGTCTCCACCGTTTCTCCCTCTGGTTATTCCAGCGGCACATGGAATTCTGCCACCCATTGAGTCACCGACGCCACCTCCCTGCTCCCTTCCCAACGTGCCCGGCTCCTTAATTATCCAATAAATCCACAAGCACTTTCCTGTCATCCCGGGGCCGCGCTGGGAACGGCTCAATTCCGTGTCTGAGTGCGCCTGCGGCTCCTGCCAAGTTCCAGGGGCAGCCAAAACCACAGGAAGGCTGCAGTGAGAGGGAATAGGCTCGGAGCACGAGCAAATCCATGGATTTTATTGGAGGTGATGTTCGCTGCTGTCTGCACAGTGGCTTTTCTGCCCTGGAAAAAGAGGGAATTTTGGGTGCAAAGACTGGGAATTTCATCCCCTGGTTTTCCGTAGATGTTTAGGTTTGGGGTTTGTCCCTTGAACAGGGAAGGTTCTGTTGGTGAATCTCGTCCTCCCTGATTTGCTGCTGGATGATTAAATTCTGGGAGAATTCCTGGATTCAGGAATTCTGCTCTTCCAGGAACACATTTGGGGCATGGAGAATGTTGGATGGTCCTGTCGGAGATAACAGCTTTGATTGACAGCTCTTCATCCCACTGATCCCAAATTCTGGAAGTGCCCAAGGTCAGGTTGGACACTGGGGCTTGGAGCACCCTGGGATAGTGGAAGGTGTCCTTGAACATGGATGGGGTGGGAATGGGATGGGATTTAAGGTCCCTTTTCATCCAAACCATTCCAGGATTCTGGAGCACCTCTGCTCTGGGAGAGCTGGGAATGTTCCCCTGGAGAAGGGAAAATTCCAGGGAATCCTCAGAGTGCCTGGAGGGGCTCCAGGAGAGCTGGAGAGGGACTGGGGACAAGGCCTGCAGGGACAGGAGCCAGGGAATGGCTCCCACTGGGAAAGGGGAGATTGGGCTGGGATCTTGGCAAGGAATTCCTGGCTGGGCTGGAATTCCCAGATTTGCTGGGGCTGCCCCTGGATCCCTGGCAGTGCCCAAGGCCAGGTTGGACTTTGGGGCTTGGATCCACCTGGGACAGGGGGAATGGGATGGGATTTAAGGTCCTTTTCCCACCCAAACCATTCCATTATTCCAGGATCCATCCTGATTTCTGGACATCACTGAGGAGCCCCCTGGATGCAGCATCTCCAAGAGAAAATTCCAGGGTGTTGTGTGGACCTTTCTTATCCTCCATCATGGAATGGAGGCTAAAAAACCCTGGAAGTGCTGGATGAAGGCGGGATCACAATCCAAACCCCTCCTTCCAACCCTTTTGTGCCCCAGGATCCTGGACACGCCTCCGAAAGGAGAACGGGGCCTTCCCATTCCTTGTCCTTTTCCAACTCTTTTTCATCCCGAAGCGTTTATAGCAGGAACATTTCTTTTTATAGCCTCTTCCATCACCGGATGCGGGAGATGTTGACACATCCAATTATCCCGTGGTTTGGGTGGCCCGGGGACACGGAGACGGGAGTGGGAACGCTGGAGCAGGGAAAGAAACCACTTCCATCAGAGCGTTCCCGGGATCCTGCGGGCGGCACGTCCCGGCTGCTCCGTAGGGAACGGGAAGGGCGGGAGCTGGGAGTGTTCCCAGGTGGCCCCGTGCTTCATCCCACGTCTCCTCCTGACCTTCCCAGGGGTGCTCCGGGACTTTTGGTTGTTTCTCTGCTCTTCCCCGGTTGTTTTCCATGTCTCTGCTCTTCCCTGTTCTGGCTGGAAACTCCGGAATTCGTGCCAAGGAAGGTTTTTTTTTGGTGGCATCCTGGTGCAGCCCTGTGATATTCCCGCTTTTATCCAAGAGTTTGTCCTGCTTTCAGGCTGGAATTGGGAATAACTCAAGGAATGGAAGATTTTTCCCTCTCTTCTCCTGCTTGGGGGATTCCCTGCAGATCCCACCTCTCTGTTTGGAGCATTCCCAGTGATTCCCTTTTCCTGGTGCTTCCCAGCTGCTGGATGTGTCCTTGGCTGGGGTTTGTGGAGTCGGTGGTGGGCATGGAATTATGGAATAGTTTGGGTTGGAAAAACATCAAGGATCATCCCATTCCACGCTGCCATGGGCAGGGGCAAATTCCACTGTCCCAGGTGGATCCAATCCCAATGTCCAGCCTGGCCTTGGACACTTCCAGGGGCAGCCACAGCTTCTCTGGATCCATGGTGGACATGATGCTTCCCACCTGGAATGAAGGAAGGCAGCTTAAAGTGTCCGAGGTCAGGTTGGACACTGGGGCTTGGAGCAACCTGGGACAGTGGGAGGTGTCCCTACATATGGATGGGGTGGGAATGGGATGGGATTTAAGGTCACTTCCAACCCAAAGCATTCCAAGATTCTGGAGCCCCTCTGCTCTGGAGCCAGGCTGGGAGAGCTGGGAATGTTCCCCTGGAGAAGGGAAAATTCCAGGGAATCCTCAGGGTCCCTGGAGGGGCTCCAGGAGAGCTGGAGAGGGACTGGGGACAAGGCCTGCAGGGACAGGAGCCAGGGAATGGCTCCCACTGGGAAAGGGGAGATTGGGCTGGCATCTTGGCAAGGAATTCCTGGCTGGGCTGGAATTCCCAGATTTGCTGGGGCTGCCCCTGGATCCCTGGCAGTGCCCAAGGCCAGGCTGGATCCACCTGGGACAGAGGGAGGTGTTCCTGGATTGAACTGGGTGGTTTTGAAGGTCCCTTTCCTACTCAAAGCACTCCATGATTCCATGATCCTTCGGTGGTTTTGGCAGCAGGGAAAGACAAACAATTATCTTTAAAAAAAGGGAATGAGCATAATCAATCCAGACTAAATCCCGTTTCGTGGGATCCAGACCATCCCAGTGTTCCTGATGCTGTTCCTGGAGAAAAGTCTCCTCCCTGGGATTCCCTAATCCATGGAAGCTGGGCAGGGATTGGCATTGGGATTTCTCCGGAGGTGTGGGATTTGGGAACAGCTCTAAGGCCAGCTCCAGAGGGAGGCATGAGAGAAGCCACATCCAGGAAAAACCTGGAAAAGAGAGGGTCAAGATGGCTCCAAATTGGAATGCAAATCCCAGAATTCCCTCTCCAGTTCCTCTCCCCACTCCTACTCCCAGGCCGACCTGGAACAGAAGTTTCCCTTCCCAAAAATTCATGGATTTGCTGACAGGCCCAGCCTGGAGCGTGGATTGAGCCCCATCCCGGAGGATTTGTGGTGGCTCCGGGCAGAATTCCAAGCAAACACAAACACATTCCCCAGTGCCAGCGTTGTGGATCCATCCCTGGGGAATGGGAACAAGGGGAGATTTCTCCTCCCAAACCCGGAGAAACATCGGGAAACAAAAGAGAGGGAATTGTGGCTTCCCTTCAAGTTGTTGAGGACACGGAGCTTCCAGTGAAAATGGATCCGTGGCAATATTTGGGATTGATGACAAATTTACCTTGGAATGAGTTTATCCCGAGGCGGATCTGGTGGTGGCCAGACCTTTTCCCAAGGCCACCTTGGATTTTGGATTTCCGTATCCTGGGAACGAAAAACGTCCCCAAATCCATGGATAGATATCACTTAAAGCATAAAGAAATCCACGTTTGCAGACCTGGTGATATCCAGATGTGGCTGCAGCTTCCCAGCGATTCCAAGCTGGAAAAATCAGGGGAAAAAAAGGAATTAAGATCCCACGGATGAGATTTCTCCAGAACTGGTGGTTGTGCCCAGCAGAAATCCACAGGTTCCGTGTGGCAAATCCCACCTTGGAAGAGGAACCAAAGTGCTTCCACGTCCCTGGATGCTCTGGAGATCTCCCAGAAAAAGGGAGCTGGGAATAATTAGTGCTTCCAAGAGGGAAATGGAAAAGGATTGTTCCAAGGAAAAGCGTGAGGGAAAAAGGAGCTGGAAGTGGAGTTTTCCAAAAGGTGGCAGTGCTGAAGCTCCATGGTGGAACTCCATTCCCAGTGTCCACGTGTTTCCCGGGAATAATTCCCTTGGGAAAGGCTGAGGAGCGGCACAACCACAACATGGAGTGGAGTGGGAAAGGTTTTTCCTTTAATTATCCCAGGATTTGTCAAATGTTGCCTCTCACAGGGATTTCCTGCTCTCTCCTGAGTTTTAAACCCTCGGAGTTTGTTGTTCTTCTGTTTTTCCACTGGCAACCACTGCATCCATGAATCCCAAATATTTTGTGGCTGTAGTTCCATTTCCATGAAATTCTGCACAAAAATTGTCCAAACCGCTCTCCCCACCTTGAATTTGCCATTCCAACTTTTCTCTTATTTTTAGGGTTGCCCATGGGTGCATTCCCACTTTTTTTTTAGTTTTGTAGGAATTTTTGACTTGTAGGAATTCCTTAAGTATTTCATTTTCTGGGATGGAAAAAAATTCCTATCTTTTAAAATCAAACCTCCAAGGTTGTCCAAATCCAAATATTCCCACTATGCTATCCACAAGGAATATTCTGCTATTCCAAACGGAGGTTGTTGGCATTTCCATTTCCATTTTTGGCATTTCCATTTCCATTTATGGCAATTCCAGCTTTTCACCTCCAGCTTCCAACTGGGAATTAAAACAGAAGGAAAAATCCTGGCATTTTCCCTGGGAAAGAAATGTGATTTTCCTAGATTTTTTGGGAATATTTTGGGTCGGAATTATTAAAAACAAGCGTTCAGCCATAAAAATGGTGGGAAAGGAATGGATTCCAATATAGATTTCCAGGGATTTTATTTTTCCCCCTCTAGATATTTTTAAGGATCTTCTTCACCTTCCCAACATTTCCTCTTTGTTCCAAGGGCTGGAATTTTTGATGGAGATGCTCTGATGGATCTGATCCAAATTATTCTTAAATTAACTGGGAAAAAGCTGCTCTGATCCCAAAAATTGAAAATGATTTGGGTGGAAAACCAGCCTGGAATTTGATTTCTTGGGAAAACGCAGCAGCAAGTTCCATAACTGCATTATTTTTTTTGGATCGTGAAATAACCCGGGTTGGAATGGATCCACAAGGATCATTGATCCAGTTGCCAAAAATTCCAGGCAAAGTTTGGATTGGTTTGCAGGTAAAAAAAAGAAAAAAGGAAAAGAGGGACTAATACACTGGAAATATCCTAAAAAATGCACGGCTGGGAGCTCTGGAATTGCATTTCCAACCCTCTGGAATTGCATTTCCAGCCCTTGGAATGATCCATCCCAGAGGATGCCAGAAGGCCTGTTAATATCCCTTTAATCCCCCCCCAAAAAAAGGTCTCCCCCCAAAAAATCCGGTGTTTATTTGACAACACCAACATTGGGAAATGTCAGAGCGGTCAGAGCCGGAAAACCCATGGATGGAAACAAACAATGGATTTAATTTGGGATTACAACACCCGGGTCGGATCCGACTGGTTTTTTTCTGGGAATTAAACATTTGGGGTTTTTTGGACTGGAGCTGAACCTAGGCTGGATCCAGCTCCATGAGGGATGGAATTCTGTCCATCTTTGGAGTTCTTAGGGATTTAAAGCTCTCTTATCCTATGGGAATGGCTTCCGGAGTGAGTTCTCATCCAATGGGAAATGAGGATAAGAGATTCCTTGTTTTCCTCAGGAATATCCACTCCAGGTGCAGGAGGACACAGATTACTGGAATTCTCTCTCGTGTTCCTGTGGGAAATATTCCCATCTGCCTATGGATATTATGGAAGATTATGGAAAAAGGTTTGAGGGTTTTTCCTTTTTTTTTTTTTGGATGGCAGTAATTTTCCAAAGGAAAAATCCCATGTTTCCCATGGATAAAATAAAATACAACAAAACAGAACAAAATAAAATTTAGAAATAAAATACAATAAAAGAGAAAAGAAAATGAAAACCAAAATTAAATTAAATTAAATTTTAGAAGTAAAATAAAAAATAAAAAATTTAAATTAAATTAAATTAAATTAAAATTTAAATATATTTTTATATTAAAAATAAATTAAAATATAAAAAATATCACAGTTTATAAATCAGCTTCCATCAACTTCCAGACCCTGAAAAAATGGTTTAATCCATGTTTTTCCAAACAATTCTGCCACATTTAATGGATCTTTCTCCTTTTTCTTGCCAGGAAAAAGGAGTGGAGACGTTCATGAGCAGCTCCTGAGCTCCAAGGCCACGTAAACATTCCCTAAAATCTGGAAATTAAGGAAATTCCATCAGCAAGAAGGAAAACTGGGATATGGGAAGGGAAGATGAGGCACAATCCCAAGAACCCAAAGGATTTTGGGATGGGGATAAAGCAGGACAAGGAATTCTCAACCTGGTGCCAACAGAGAGGAGCGGGAAGCAAAGGACAAATCCTGAGAGCTGCCAATTCCTCCTGGATTTTCCATGTTGGAGAGATCCAAACAAAATCCCAGTTCCTGAGCTAATGGGGCTCTTTCCTGTGATTCCAGAGGGAAAGGAGAAAGGAAAACCTCGGCTCTCCTCTGGATGTCAGAGCCGGGCTGGGGGAGTCAAAGTGAATGGATTGGGAAAACAGTGGGATCGTTGTTCCTGCGATCCCGCCGTTTTCCCATGGATGGTTTGGAGGGGGAGGTGCCCTTAATGACGTCACCCGTTAAAGGGATTTGGGATGTCACCTCCTGCATCACCCCCCATCCCAGGTCATGGAAAAATCTTGGATTGCCAGGAGAATGTCCCAACTTGGAGAAGAAGAGAAGAATCAGGCAAAATTCCTGTTTTGTTTGAAAAGGGGGAAAAACAGAGCTGGAGTTGCTGGAGAGTTCTATGTCCCAAAATCTCCTGGAATTCCCTCAAGAAATACAATCCCAGCTTGGATTTTGAAGGTAAAATTCCCGTCTGGAATTAAATGAATTTATCCCCATTTTGGTCCAGCTGGGACCACAATTCCTTCTCCACCTGTGGGTCCCCAAGTCCGTAAAGGCAACAAGAAGTGAATTCTTTCCAGCGCTTTTGCTGGAATCTGGGATGAAGAAAAGTCCCCGTTTGGAAGAAGAATTGACTCAGAAGACTCTTCCAGGAAAAAGGCGATCCCAGTGGGATTGATAAATGTCCAGAATGTCCATCAGGAATGTGATGTCAGTGACAAAATCCTGATAAGTGGGAATTTTGGAGAGGCAACTGAAGAGAGTGGGAAAGGGGCCCAAAACCACAGAGCACCACAGTTGGCTCGGGAATGGCTCCGGAATGGGATGTTCTGGGCAGGATCCAAGGGAAATGTGGACAAATCCCATAAAACAGAGATTAGAAAAGGGGATTTGACATCAAAGGCCTCCATGGGGCAGAGACGGAAAACACCGGAATGTCCCGAGATCGCTGTGGGGATCGAGCCTTTCCGAGCAGAAAGGCTGCAAATCCCAAAAAACAAATGGAAATTTGGGATGGGAAATACAGATGGAGCGGCCAGGAGAGGCTCAGTGGGCAGAGCAGGAGAGAGAAAAGTCATGGAGCAAAGTCACGGAGATTCCCAGAGAAGCTGCGGCTGTCCCTGGATCCCTGGGAGTGTCCAAGGACAGGTTGGATCCACTAGGGATAGTGGGAGGTGTCCCTGCCCATGGAATGGGGTTGGAATGGGACAGGATTTATGGTCCCTTCCCACTAAAACCATTCCAAGATTCCTTGGAATCTACTGGGATAAGCACTGCCCAGTGTGACCCTGTTTGTTCTTCAAAGTCCAATCCCACTCTCCAAAGTCTGATCCCACTCTCAAAAATCCAATCCTGCTCTCCCAAATCCAATCCTACTCTCCAAAATCCTATCCCACTCCCCAAAATCCCAATCTCGCCCTCCAAAATCCCAATCCCGCTCTCCGAAATCCCAATCCCACTCTCCAAAATCCAATGCCACTTTCCAAAATTCTATACTACTCTCCAAAATCCTATCCCCCTCTCCAAAATCCAATCCCATTTTCCAAAATCCAATCCCACTCTCCAAAATCCAATGCCACTTTTCAAAATCCCAATCCCGCCCTCTATAGTCCGATCCTGCTCTCTGGAATTTTTTCCCCCCACTTCTGACCACTTCCCCCTTTCCATTTTTTTTCCCCTTCCCATGGATTTTTTTTCCCCAGATTTATTCCCTCCCGGGTGTTTTCCAGCCGTGTTTATCCAGGAGGAACAGCTCCGCCCCTTCCCTGCCCTGCAACACAAATGAATCGGACGCTTTGTTCCCAGGAATCCTCCAGGGAGCAGCAGGACATTATTTTGGGAATGTTTGTCCGTCGGATCAGCAGGTCCAGCAAACACCCACAGGCTGGAAACCCATCCCGATTTTTGGGAGGTTTTTTTTGGGTTGCTGCTTTTTTATCCCTGCTGGAAACAAACCTGGTTGTTATTAATCCTGGGATTTCAGCAGGGATGGCTCTGTCGCATCCCAGAAATTGTGGGAAGAGGTTGGATGGTGGGGTGGAAGTGAGATCTTGGCTCCTGGGGTGTTTAAGTAGCTCAGCTCCTCCAAGCTCCTTATTCTCCATGGACGAAGTCAATTTTGGAATGATGGTGCCAGTGGGAATATTTATTCCAGATATTCCCGCCCACCCGAGTTCAACTTCTCCTCATCCTTCCAAATCCAGAAAAAAACAAAGGGAATATTTCTGATAGAAGAAAATCTAGAGAGAAATACTAAAAAAAATTATTTGGTTATTATCGTCTCAGATTTTCTCCTCTTTTCCCATTATTTTCATCTTTCCATTGGCTGTAAAGTATCATGGAATTGGAGATCCATGGAATGGTTTGGTTGGGAAAATTCCATCAGGTTCCATGAACACGGACACTTCCCACTATCCCAGGTGGATCCCAGCCCCAGTGTCCAGCCTGGCCTTGGGCACTGCCAGGGATCCAGGGGCAGCCCCAGCAAATCTGGGAATTCCAGCCCAGCCAGGAATTCCTTGCCAAGATGCCAGCCCAATCTCCCCTTTCCCAGTGGGAGCCATTCCCTGGCTCCTGTCCCTGCAGGCCTTGGCCCCAGTCCCTCTCCACAATTTCTTGTCCCTTTCTCCCGGATTTCCCAGAAAAATGGCCTGGAAAAGATTCTCAGCCAACAACCACATTCCATAAGGGGGGCTTCCCACCAGATCCAGATCAAGGTCCAGGTCCTGATCCAGCTCAAGATCCAGACCCAGTTTCAGGTTCTGATCCAGATCCAGATCCCGATCCCAATCCAGATCCATGCTCGCTCTTATTATTATTACAGAGCAGAATCCCAAATTTCTGGGGGAAAGGGGCAATTTAGTGGGATTGAACTTTGGTAAACAGCCGGAAGAAAATAGGAAGATGAACTCTTCCATTGTATTCCTTCCCTGGATTTGGAGCCAAAGCAGAACCTGGGTGGTGTTTGTTTAACCTCCTGAATCCGAAGGTTTTCATTCCCCGTGAATCAGCTTCCAGCTGCTCCAGGAATTCCCGGGAGGGAAGAGGCTTCATCCGTGGGTGGGTTTTTTTTTGGGATGAATTTCTTATTTTGTTGTTTTTTCTTTTCCAGGGTTTTGGCCCGTGGGTTGTCCGGGATGTCCCAAAATGGAAGGAGTTGAGGTGGAATGAAAACGTGGAGCGGGAAAAGTTTATCCCAACTTTTCCAAACCTGGAATGAGGTTCAGGATGGGTTCACTCCATGTTACCTTCAAGTGGCTTCTTTCCAGCTTGGAATATCCTGGGATTTTGGAATAAAACCCTTTTAGTTCTTCTGGAAACAGAAATGCTTGGACCTGGATTGTGAAGGAATTGGGGATTGTGTTTTCCACCTGGAATTTCCCAGTCCTTGGAAGCTGCTCTTAAATCTCCCATAAAAGGGGGATGGTCAAGACACCAAAACTCGTGAATTCCTTAAATAAAACCTGGAAAAAAGGAGACAAAGATGAGGAAAATCCCTTTTTTCTGAGGTGGGGAGACCACTGAGAGTCCCAAAGTGGGGAAAATTTATGTTTGGAGATGCTTTATTGGGAATTTTAAGGAGGAATTGCTACCGAGTGGAAAAATCCATTGGCCATGGAGCGATTTCCGATGAGCCAATTCCGATGAGTCATTCCCGAGTCAGGAATAATCGGACAAAAGGGGCCACAAATGGCCGTGTCCTGCCAAGGATTTCTTAGGGAATGGAGTTAAATCCTTAATGGGAGCTCTCCTCCCGGAAAGCCGAAACTGCAGCTCTCTCTTGGTCAGCAGTGGATTCCAAAGGAATTTCGACAAAATGTCGGATTTGAAACCTTTCGGCTTTAGCAATGAAAAAAAACAGGAAAAAAATGTTTTAAAAAAGGGATTGGTTTCATCCCAGATCCCCCAGTTTGTCATGGAGGATCCCTGGAAATCCTAAAGAACAGGGGGAGTTTGGGAACACC
>NW_005054693.1:68623-78352 GCF_000277835.1 Geospiza fortis | reverse complement strand
CCTCATTCCCAGCTTCCTGGAGAAGGAGCAGTTTTAGTGGGCAGGGAATCATGGAATGTTTTTGGATAAAAGGGATGGAAAAATCCCATTCCAACCCCTGCCAGATCCCAGGGGAGCCAGGAGGTTTTTCCAAGAAATCTGCAGGGACGGAGATGAATCCACTCTTGGATCATCCCGATCTCCCAGGATTCCTGGGAAATCCAGCCCCAGAGCCATGGGAGAACAGGATCCCACAACTCCAAGAGGAGTAAGTCCATGTCCATCCGTGCCTCAGTTTCCCTTCCCTCTCTGGAGAAGTCTTCCACTGTTTCCTTTGGAATGGGACACGGCCCTGCTTGGAAAAGTGGGATAAAGTGGGATTCACTCGGGAATTTTTCCCAAATCTCTTTGGATTCCACAGGAATTTAGGAACCATCAAGGAATCCACAGGATCAGTGACTCCTTCACTGATGGGCGACAAAAAATTCCTTGGAGAGCCATGGCTGGTGGATGTCCTGGAATTCCGCGGCGCAGTTATTCCTGAAAAACATCGGATGGTTGGTGGTGATGGAAAATGGATCCACCAGGGAGCCGTGGCCAGGAGGTCACGGAGAGGAGGCAGCCAAGGGGCTCCGCTTGGGATCAGTGGATTTAAATGGAAAGGAGGTAGGGATAGATGGGAATTTGGGAAGGAATTCCTGGCTGGGAGGGTGGGGAGGGGCTGGGCTGGAATTCCCAGAGAAGTTATGGCTGCCCCTGGATCCCTGGCAGTGCCCAAGGCCAGACTGAATGGGGTTTGGAAAAACCTGGGATAGGGAAAGTTGTCCCTGCCTACGGATGGGGTGGGAATGAGATGGGATTTAAGGTCCTTTCCAAACCAAACCATTCCAGGATTCTGGAGCCAGGCTGGGAGAGCTGGGAATGTTCCCCTGGAGAAGGGAAAATTCCAGAGAATCCTCAGAGTGCCTGCAGGGGCTCCAGGAGAGCTGGAGAGGGACTGGGGACAAGGCCTGCAGGGACAGGAGCCAGGGAATGGCTCCCACTGGGAAAGGGGAGATTGGGCTGGCATCTTGGCAAGGAATTCCTGGCTGGGCTGGAATTCCCAGATTTGCTGGGGCTGCCTCTGGATCCCTGGCAGTGCTCAGGGCCAGGTTGGATCCACCTGGGATAGTGGGAGGTGTCCCTGCCCATGGATGGGGTGGGAATGGGATGATCCTTAAAATCTCTTCCAACCCAAACCATTCCATGATTACTAAAATGCTGGAAAGGTCCCAGGAGAAGCAGGATCCACCAGGATGTTTTGGATGGATCGGAGCTGCTTTTGCCAGCCGGACACACTTGAGCTCCTTCATTTTAGAGGAAAATTCTGGGAGAAGTTCAGGCCCCGCTGGATCATCTCAGGACAGTGGTAGCTGAACAGATAATTCCCTTTTCTCACAGTAAAACTGGAATTTTCCCTTCTATTTTCCAGATTTTCAACACCTGGATCCACATCTCAAGGGCCTGAAATTCAAAAATCTTTACAAACCAGATAATTTCAAATGCTTGGATCAAATAACTCCCTATTTTTAAGGACTTCTTTTCCATCATTTATAAAATCTTTTCTTTTCCTCGCCGTTCGTATCCAAAGCACATCCCAGACACTCCAAACTCCATCCAGAAAAAAAAAAATTCCGTGTCTTCCTACAGCCCTTTGATTCCTCGGGAAGCATCTGGCCTGCAGGAATATGGACAGGCTGCAGAATTCCCTCGGAGTGCCGGAGCGTTTCATGGATTATCCGGACAATGGGAACCAGGAGGTTTTCGACACCTCATAAATCCCGAATCCCGCAGGGCCGCCTGGCGCTGACACATTCGGAGCTGGAAAAGGGGGAATTTTAATCACTGGATTGATGGCACGGCACAGCCTTGGGAATTCATCAGCCCGAGTCCTGGGATGATCCCGCGGGGAGGGCAGCAGGAGAGGAGGGAATTCTGTCCCTCTGTCTCACTGAGCAGCACGGATCTTGATATTCCATGAATCAGGCATGGGCCCAGATCCTGATATTCCCTGGATCAGGGATGTGCACGGATCCTGCTATTCCCTGGATCAGGGATGGGCACAGATCCTGCTATTCCATGGGTCAGGGATGTGCCCAGATCCTGCTATTCCCTGGATCAGGGATGGGCATGGATCCTGATATTCCCTGGATCAGGAATGGGCACAGATCCTGCTATTCCCTGGATCAGGGATGGGCACGGATCCTGCTATTCCAGGGATCAGGAATGGGCACGCATCCTGATATTCCATGGATCAGGGATGGGCACAGATCCTGCTATTCCAGGGATCAGGAATGGGCATGGATCCTGCTATTCCATGGATCAGGGATGGGCACAGATCCTGCTATTCCCTGGATCAGGGATGGGCATGGATCCTGATATTCCCTGGATCAGGAATGGGCACGCATCCTGATATTCCATGGATCAGGGATGGGCACAGATCCTGCTATTCCCTGGATCAGGGATGGGCATGGATCCTGCTATTCCATGGATCAGGGATGGGCACGGATCCTGCTATTCCAGGGATCAGGGATGGGCACGGATCTTGCTATTCCATGGATCAGGAATGGACATGGATCCTGCTATTCCATGGATCAGGAATGGGTACAGATCCTGCTATTCCATGGAACATGGATGTGCACGGCTCCTGCTATTCCATGGATCAGGAATGGGTACAGATCCTGCTATTCCATGGAACATGGATGTGCACGGCTCCTGCTATTCCATGGATCAGGGATGGGCACGGATCCCATTTACCAGGGATGTGCCCAGATCCCGCTCTTCTCCCACGGATCCCACACCTGCCCACCCCCTGTTCCACACAATCCCGGGATTTTCCCCAGCCTGTTCCCAGATGAGCCAATTAAACAGAAAACTCCACTTTTCCCGCTCATTTCCCACCCTGACACCCGGCCTGGCAAAGGATGGGATTTTCCCTCCCCATTCCCACCCTTCCCTTTCCCAAGGCCTTTCCAGACCCTCATCCCGCTCATCCTGGGCGATCCCGAGGGCTCCCCGTGCATTTGCCTGTTCCCCATTAAATCCCAACCCCGGCTCCTCTCATTAGGGAATGAGGGCTGGAATGACTTAAATCCATGGAGCAGTTCAATCCCACATCCCCGGCTGCAGGATCCACAGGAAAAGGGGGAATTTTTCCCACCCGGATGCTCCAGACCCTGCTGGATTTCAGACCCTCACATTCCAAGGATGTGGCTAAAACTGGGAGCAATCCCTGAATCCCTGTATTTATCTGTCAAAAAGCCTTGGATTGGGCTGGTGATTCCATTTGGGAATGTGGTGATCCTAACCGGATATTCCAGAGGTCCATGGCATCAACCACGGCCGGGAATGTGAGGAATTAGAGCAGAGCCCATGGGAACACCGGGATCCATGGAAAGCCGTGTTAACCCTCGGCTCTGCCTGTCCCACATGGAAAACCGAGGGAAGCGGGAGTTCTGCCGAGGTAAAAGAGCTGCTGCTCCCGAGCAGGAGGCTCCAGGGATCGGGAATGGTGTCCATGGCGTCATCTGGGAATCACAGAATGGGGTGGGATAGAAGGTATCTGAAGGATCATCCCAATCCCACCCCATTCCATGGGCAGGGACACCTCCCGCTGTCCCAGGTGGATCCAACCCCAATGTCCAACCTGGCCTTGGGCACTGCCAGGGATCCAGGGGCAGCCCCAGCAAATCTGGGAATTCCAGCCCAGCCAGGAATTCCTTGCCAAGATCCCAGCCCAATCTCCCCTTTCCCAGTAAATAAATCTAAGGTCCCTTCCCACCCAAAGCATTCCATGATTCCATGACTCCATCCTGTAATTTTCCCCTCATTTCTAAAGGATTTTCGCCCTCCTGGATCCCTGGATTTCTGTCGCTCCAGTGAAATCGTCCCCATCCCGCTCCAGCCTTGGCACCACTCTCGTTCCCTAGAAAGAATCTTCACTCCAGGTTTTATGGAGCATTGGGATAACAAATCAGGGAATGGTTTGGCTTGGAAGGGACCTTAAAGCTTCTCCCTAATTTGTCCCAAGGAACATTTTTAAGGATACTCCATGGAATAAACACCATTTACCGGAGTCCTTAATCCCAAATTATCCACACCGGGGCATGATTGGAATGGGAACTCTCATTTTCATCCTGATATAAATCCTGGGCACTTCCAAATCTTGGGGTTTCTCCCAGTCAGGGAACTCTGGAAAAATTTTTTAGGAATAAACCCCATTGGTCTTGTGGCTGCTTTTCTCCCATGGAATTGGAATTCCTGATTTGCTGGGTGGTTTTTCTAGGAAAAATTCCTGAGGCTGGGGGTTGAAGAGCCAGATCCATTTGGGAATAACAACCATAAAACTCCCTCCTTGGGAGGGATCCTGCTGTGGGATCTCCGTTTTCCCAGGATCCGGAGCTCGCGGGGCTGTGAGTCAGCTGCGGGCTGGAATTCCCACATAAAACGCTTGGAATGTTTTGAGGAGAGCCATAATCCATGGAAAAATGATGGCCTTGGACACTTCCCACCTGTGACGGGATGAAAGCTCTCAGCACCAGCCTGTGGCGGCTTCCCGGGAATAAATCATCCCAAGCCCTCCTTCCAGGAATTCCGGGACCAGCCCCGAGCCATAAATTAGGAGCAAGTGGGAAAAGCTCTGCTCCCGAATGCCGGGACCGGCTTCGGATGTGGGAAATACCCTGGAAGGAATTGGAATTTTCATGGATCCTCCTCCTCCTGCTCCGGATTTAAACAGGAGCTGCTCCTGCACCAAACATTCCCAGATTCCTCTGGAGGGGATTTGTCCCACTCAGCCCCTGGGGGTGTTCCCAGATCCATAAATTCCCAATGTCTGGGTGGTGTTCAGCCCGTTCCCTGTGCAGGGGAGGCGGGAAAACACTTCCAGCCTTTCCTTATTCTCCCTTTTCCCACTCTTTTTCCTTTCTTTTTCCTTTCTTTTTTCTTTCTTTTTCTTTTTTTTTTCCCTTTGTTTTTCCTTTCTTTTCCCTTTTCCTCCTCCCTTTTTCCCCTCCCTTTTCCCTCCTTTTTTCCTTCCTTTTTCCTCTCTGGAATGTTAGGTAGGTGCCTGGAGTGACTGGCACTGCCTGCTTGGAATGTGGGGAAAAATGTTGAAAAATTCCCAGAATTGCTCGGTTTTTATTTATTATTTTTATTCATAATTTACTCACTATCATTTATCATTCATCACAATTATAATTAATATTAATTTAATATATCATTATATTAATTGATATATTTATTAATATATTAATAAATAATAGCAACAAAAATTATTACAGAATCACTGGTTTGGGTGGGGAAGTTCATCCCATTCCAACCCCAGAACAGCTCCCACTATCCCAGGTGGATCCAACCTTATTCCTTGGACACTTCCCAGGACCCAGGAGCAGCCCCAGCAATCTGGGAATTCCAGCCCAGCCCCTCCCCACCCTCCCAGCCAGGAATTCCTTCCCAAATTCCCACCCATCCCTGCCCTCCATCTTCTCAGGGAATATTCCAATCCCGTTTTGCATTCCTGACTTTGCAATCCATCTCGAATATCTAAAAAACTGGGAAAAAAACAATTCCCAAAATTCAGCCACGCTGAGTAAGGCTGAATTTTGGGCTCCTTAGGCTCTGCGGGCTTCCTAAAAAATGGAAAACTTTAATCTCTGAACATTCCCAAGTTCCCTTTGCTTTTCCCAGAATTAAGAAACCCCTCATCCCTCCCTTTTCCCTGGAATATTATCCGTGTCCCTGGAATATTCTGCTGCAGCCTCCTGGAACATTATTAACAACCCCAGCAATGGAGAGAGCCGTAAATCCTGGCATCCCCCGGAATTTTACTGCGCTCCGAAGGGTTGGCATCGTCAGGCTCCACAAATCATCGTGATAAATCGGATTTCTGGGATGGCATTTCATCAAAATATTTTACGGCTCTGCCGCTCCGAGCTTGGATTTACGGCAGCGGCGGCTCCGCATGGAAATTCAGGGAAAAAAGGGAAAATAACTCCGAGGCAGCTCCGAGCGGGAGGACTTTAAAGAATTCTTGGTTTTCTTTCCCAAACTTTCTTGGAAAAGGTGAGATTTTGGGGATCTGTGTGCGGTTGGCTCATCCTGGTTGGCTCAGTGCTCGTTACTGGGAGAGATTGTGGATTCCCCATCCTGGGAATGGTCCATGGATAGGTTGGAGCAAGCTGGGACAGTGGGAGGTGTCCCTGGCCATGGATGGGGTGTGAATTGAATGGGATTTAAAGGTCAATTCCAAACCAAAAATGTCCAGGATTCTGGAGCCCCTCTGCTCTGGGAGAGCTGGGAATGTTCCCCTGGAGAAGGGAAAAATCCAGGGAATCCTCAGAGTGCCTGGAGGGGCTCCAGGAGAGCTGGAGAGGGACTGGGGACAAGGCCTGCAGGGACAGGAGCCAGGGAATGGCTCCCACTGGGAAAGGGGAGATTGGGCTGGCATCTTGGCAAGGAATTCCTGGCTGGGCTGGAATTCCCAGATTTGCTGGGGCTGCCCCTGGATCCCTGGCAGTGCCCAAGGCCAGACTGGACACTGGGGCTTGGGTCCACCTGGGACAGTGGGAGGTGTCCCTGGGTTGGAATGGAATGGGATTTAATTTCCCTTCCCACCCAAATCATTCAATAATTCCATGGAATTTCATTTACAAGATAATTACAAGGATGGAAAGTTCAAATCTCTCCTGGAAATCTGAACCAATTCTTCAGAATAAGGAAGGGATTTCCTGATTTTTTTCTGATTTCCTTCCCTTTTGTGTGTTCCTGGATCCTGGAGCACCTGAACTCATGGGTTCCTCATCCCAGGAAATATTCCAGGGAATCCCCAGGCTCTGCTCCCACTTATTCCCACTCATCCCCCTTTTCCCTGCTCTATTTCACCTTCTCCCGGTGTTTGTGCTGGACACACAAAGCCCACAGTCCCTCTTTTCCCACTTTTCCAGCCTTGATGCACTTTTATTCCCAGAAAACCACATTAGGGGAATTTTTTGGGATGCCTTTTCCCTTCCTCATCCCATCCCTGTCAACCTCCGTGATTTCCCCCTTTCCCAGGAGTTTCCCTCTGCTCCAGCACTGGCACGGGATAAAATCCCAATCCTACCTGAAAAACGGGATGGGAATCCCAACAGGAAACTCCACCTGCAGCCTTGGCTGGGAGATTCCAGAGGCAAATTCCAGAGGCAAATTCCAGAGGAGTGACAGGACTTTGAGACCCATGATGGGAGCAATTCCAGCATCCAGCACCCTCTGGAATTCCAGCATTTCATTGAAGAGACTGGGGCAGGAGCGAGAAGGAGGTGGCAGAGCCTGGGAAGAAAATTCCAGGATTTTTCCAGGCCTTTGAGGGTGAGGATGATGGGAATACAAAGCTGGAATTGTCTGAGGTTTAATTAAAGTAAAACTGGAGTTTCCTGGGCTGAGCCAGGCTTTAGTCCCGAGTGGAGCTGGGTTTAATCTGACCTTTCCCTGTTTTCCCTGTTTTCCCACACATTCCCACTTTTCCCAGGAGCCCAGGAATCCGTGGGGCTAATTACCCTGCTAATTATCGCTGTTAATTATCATATCCAACCATTCCTGGGATTCTTTCTGTGATTTCCTGCAGGGTTAAAATCCCTGGAAATGGGGAAAAAAAACCCCTTGGAAGTGGCACTCCAGGACAGGCTGGGATTGAGGATCCCAGAGGATTTTTCCAATTTTAAAAATCCTGGGATTTTGGGATTCCTCTTCCTTCAATCCCAGCTGGAGGTTGGACACAGCTGGAGAGGCAGAATTATTAAAAACGGAGTTTAAAATTTAAAATCGGGTTTATCACCTTTAAAACCACTTTTTGTCTTTTAAAATCAGGTTTATCCTGATAAAAACTGGGTTTATAATTAAAAACTGGATTTATATCATTAAAACCCAGGTTTATATCACTAAAACCCAGGATTTAGCATTAAGAAACCTGTTCATCCTTAAAAACCAGTTTTATTGTTATAAAATCTTGTTTTGTCATTACCAAAACCAGGGTTTATCATTACTGAAACCAGATTTTACCATTTAAAACCAGGTTTATCCTTAAAAACCAGGTTTATTGTTAGAACAACCAGGTTTTATTGCTTAAAACCAGGTTTATCATTATTAAAAAAAAGCAGATTTATAACATTAAAAACCAGGTTTATATCACTAAAACCCGGGGTTTTGCATTAAAAACCAGGTTTATCTTTATTAAAACCAGGGCTTAACATTAAAAACCAGGTTTATCATTATAAAAACCAGTGTTTGCCATTATTAAAACCAGACTTTATCATTTAAACCTGGGTTTGTCGTGACAAAATCCAGGTGTGATCCTCAAAAATCAGTCTTTTCATTATAAAAACTGCATTTATCATGAAAATCCGGGTTTACATTATTTAAAAAAAATGAGGGGAAAACAAAGGAAAGGAGGAGGGAAAACCATGGAAAGGAGGAGGGAAAAGGAGGAGGGAAAACCATGGAAAAGAGGAGGGAAAAGGAGGAGGGGAAACCATGAAAAGAAGACAGGAAAACCATGGAAGAGAGGAGGGAAATCCATGGAAAAGAGGAGGGAAAACCATGGAAAGGAGATGGGAAAACCATGGAAATGAAGAGGGAAAATGAGGATGGAAAAACAAGGAAAAGAGGAGGGAAAAGGAGGAGGGGAAACCATGAAAAAGAAGAGAGAAAGTCATGGAAAAAGGAGGGAAAACCATGGAAAAGAGGAGGGAAAACCATGGAAATGAAGAGGGAAAATGAGGATGGAAAAACAAGGAAAAGAGGAGGGAAAAGGAGGAGGGAAAACCATGAAAAAAAAGAGGGAAAACCATGGAAAAGAGGAGGGAAAACCATGGAAATTAAGAGGGAAAATGAGGAGGGAAAACCATGGAAAAGAGGAGGGAAAAGGAGGAGGGGAAACCATGAAAAGAAGAAGGAAAAACCATGGAAGAGAGGAGGGAAATCCATAGAAAAGAGGAGGGAAATCCATAGAAAAGAGGAGGGAAATCCATGGAAAGGAGATGGAAAGACCATGGAAAGGAGATGGAAAGACCACGGAAAGGAAAAGGGAAAAGGAAAAGGCAAAACCATGAAAAGGAAGAGGAAAACACATGGAAAAGAGGAGGGAAAACCGTGCCTGTGTCTCTCCTGCCTTTCCAAGATCCACATTATCCCAAAAACCAGTCCCTGGCTCATTCCCTGCCCTCCAAAGGAAAAGCAGAGCACGGAGTCACTTCCAGAGGCTCCCTGTCCCTTATCCTTCCCGGGAGAGTTTTCCAAGGGCCCTTGTATCTGGAATTCTCTTGGCTTGAAAAGTTGGGAATCTCAACCGAGTTCCAAGTTGGGAATCTCAACTCACTCCCGCTCCAAGTTGGGAATTGGTTTTTTGGGATCCATCTGCCAAGGAATGGGAGAGAAAAACTCCAGAGCCAGCCCTGTTTCCCGTCACATTGGGTTCCTCTTGCTCCAAGGACAGGCCCGGGAACCTCCGGGAATGGGAAGGAGCCTTAAATCCTGGGAATGAATCAGGAGCCAGAGGTGCTGGGAGCTGCACAGGTTCCGATATTGGATCCATATTTTATGGCTCCCACTTCAGCAAACAAAGGGAAAATTGATTTTTTTTCCATTGGGATGAGCAGGGATGACATCCAAGGGCAGAGACAATTCTCACCATCCCAGGTGGATCCAGCTTGTCCCAGGGCTCCACGGGCAGCCCCA
>NW_005054693.1:67768-68484 GCF_000277835.1 Geospiza fortis | reverse complement strand
GATGCCAGCCCAATCCCCCCTTTCCCAGTGGGAGCCATTCCCTGGCTCCTGTCCCTGCAGGCCTTGTCCCCAGTCCCTCTCCAGCTCTCCTGCGGCCCCTCCAGGGACCCTGAGGATTCCCTGGAGTTTTCCCTTCTCCAGGGGAACATTCCCAGCTCTCCCAGCCTGGCTCCATGGCAGAGGATCTCCTCCTCTCCATGGACTCATCCCAAATTTCCAACCAGGCCCTTCTGCACCAACCAAGGCTGGGCTCACTCCATGCCTAGACCAGGATTTGGATAAGATTCCCACGGGACACAGCTGTGCCAGGATGGGTTTTCTGGGATCTCAGCCTTTTCCACTGTGCCCATTCCCAGGACCCACCAGAGCTTTAACTGGGAGCTCCCGGCCCAAGGCCATCCCAGCCATTCCCTCACCCCGTACCGTTTTTATGGGAATGGTGCATCCCATGTGCGGGGCAGGCATTGCCCTGTTCCCGACACATCCCAGCCGGATGAACGAAGGGAGCGGGAATTTTCCGCCTCGGGAACGTCGGGAGCAGCTGGGCTTCGTTACGGATCCGGCCATGTCTGGTTTGAGTTCACACCTTGGGAATTGGGCCTGGCTCGGCTCTCACCTCATCAGACGGGCTGGGATCGGATTCCTGCCGGCCTGGAAAAAAAAAACCTGGGAATTGGAGGAGGGTTTTATGGGGATTGTGCACTCTGGAATGGCTT
>NW_005054693.1:67303-67755 GCF_000277835.1 Geospiza fortis | reverse complement strand
GGCAGGGATAGATGGGATTTTGGGAAGGAGAAGCTGTGGCTGCCCCTGGATCCTTGGAAGTGTCCAAGACCAGGTTGGACATTGGGATTGGATCCACCTGGGATAATGGGAAGTGTCCCTGCCATGGATGGGGCAGGAATGGGATGAGATTTAAGGTCATTTCCCACCCAAAACATTTCAGGATTCTGCTCTGGAGCCAGACTGGGAGAGCTGGGAATGTTCCTCTGGAGAAGGGAAAATTCCAGGGAATCCTCAGAGTGCCTGGAGGGGCTGCAGGAGAGCTGGAGAGGGACTGGGGACAAGGCCTGCAGGGACAGGAGCCAGGGAATGGCTCCCACTGGGAAAGGGGAGATTGGGCTGGCATCTTGGCAAGGAATTCCTGGCTGGGCTGGAATTCCCAGATTTGCTGGGGCTGCCCCTGGATCCCTGGCAGTGCCCAAGGCCAGGCTGGA
>NW_005054693.1:65833-67044 GCF_000277835.1 Geospiza fortis | reverse complement strand
TCCCAAAACTTTGCAAGGACCATCCCAAAATCCCAGAGATCTCCCGTGCCCGAAATTCCCGGGCTGAGGGGAGGTTAAAGTTGCCGCAAATCCCATTTGACCTCCTGAATGGAATTAATGAGCCGGAAAACTTCCCGTGGATAATCCAATGAGGTGGATAAAAAGGTCCTGAACTCCTTGGCATGAAGTCAGTTCCAAGAGAATTCCCTTTCCCTCTAATCCTTGCTGGCAGAACGGCCCAATCCTGGCTTTTCTTGGCATTTTAGGGCATTCCCAGCCCTGTTATCGTATTTTTCTGTGATTATTTTGGGGAGCAAAATTAATAAATTAATAATAACATTACTTCTATGCTGGTCAGGAGGAAAAATTCCAAGAAAAAGGAGATTTTTTTATTCCTGAATTTATTCCTTCCTTGTTTTTTATTCCATTATCCATCAGGAATCCTAAATTTAGACCAGGATTTGCTGGTGCTGAGTTTAACCCAAATTTAAGCCAGTTCAAGGCTCCAGACTGGGTATATCCTGAATTTTATCCCTGTTTTTAATTGGTTTGGATCTTAAAAAAATCCATAAATAAATGGAGCTTTTGGTTAACTTCCAGGATTTTTTTTCCCATCCCAAATCCAAAGAAATCCCTCTAAAAATGGGATTTTCCTGCTGGGTTTCAGTGGAATTTTACTCCGGGAGTTTAATTCCAGTTTGGATCCCACTCCATCTTTCAGTCCTTCAGAATTCCACGCACTGAGTCCAGCCTCATCCCTGAAACTGCTCCTGCTTTCCCTATTTTCCGCTGTCAGCTTTCCTGAAATTCCAGGATTGTTGCCCCTGCTCACAGATAAAACCTTGGAGCTGTGGGATTTCATCTTCCCATGGAATTTGGATGTTCGGGAGCCTCAGGTTGCTCCAGAGGAGGTTTGGGTTGGATATTGGGAAAAATTCCCTCATGGAAAAGGCTCTCCATGCCTAGCAGAGGGATGGAATTCCCATTCCCATTTCTTTGACCCTTTATTCCTGCTCGTCTCCCCTCCTATTTTTTCGCCCTTTTTTCCCCTTTCCCCCCTTTTCTTCCTTTTCCCTTTTTTGCTTTTTACTTTTCTCCTTTTTGCTTTTTTTGCCTTTTTACACTTCCCCCCCTTTCCCTTTTTTCTCCTTTTCTTTTCTCCTTTTCCCCCTTCCCCCCTTTTTTCCATCTTTATCCTTCTTCCCCTCTTT
>NW_005054693.1:48289-65755 GCF_000277835.1 Geospiza fortis | reverse complement strand
TCCCTACTTATTTTCCCCATTTTTCCCCATTTTTCCTCCTTTCTCCCCTTTTTTTCTCTTCCTTTCCCCCTTTTTTTCTCCCTTCCCCCCTTTTGTGCTCTTCCCTCTTCCCCTCCTTTTTTCCCTTTTTTTCTTTTGCCCACTTTTGCCCCTTTTCCCCCGCTTTCTTCCATATTTCCCCCCTTTTTACCTTCTTTCCTTTCCCCCCCTTTTTCCCCTATTTTTCCTTTTTTTCTCTTCCTTCCCCCCTTTTTTCTCCCTTTTCCCCCTTTTTTCCTTTTTCCCCCTTTCCCCCTTTTCCTCCTTTCTTCCATATTTTCTCCCCTTTTCCCTTTTTTCCTTCCCCCTTATTTTCCGTTATTTTCCCTTCCCCCTTTTTTTTTCTCCCTTTTTCTCCTTTCTCCTACTTTTTGCTTTTTTCTATTTTTTCCCTTTTCTCCTCTTTTTTCCCTTATTTTCCCTTATTTTTCCTTTTTTTCTCTTCCCTTCCCCCCTTTTTTCTCCATTTTCCCCCTTTTTCCCTTTTCCCCCTTATTTTCCCTTTCCCCTCCCTTCCGCCCTTTTTTTCTTTTCCCCCCTTCTGCCCCTTTTCCTCCTTTCTTCCATATTTTCTCCCCTTTTCCCTTTTTTCCTTCCCCCTTCTTTTCTGTTATTTTCCCTTCCCCCCTCCTTTTTTCTCCCTTTTTCACCTTTCTCCTACTTTTTGCTTTTTTCCCTTTTTACCTTTTTCTCCTCTTTTTTCCCTTATTTTTCCTTTTTTCTCCCTTTTCCCCCTTTTTTCCTTTTCCCCCTTATTTTCCCTTTCCCCTGCCTTTCCCCCCTTTTCTCCCACATTTTCTCCCCTTTCCCCTTTTTCCTTTCCCCCTTATTTTCTGTTATTTTCCCCTTCCCCCCCTCCTTTTCTCTCCCTTTCTCTCCTTTCTCCTCTTTTTTCCTTTTTTTCCTTTTTCCCTCTATTTTCCCTTATTTTTCTGTTATTTTCCCTTTCCCCCCTCATTTTTTCTCCCCTTTTCTCCTTTCACCTCTTTTCCCCTTTCTTCACGTTTTTTTCCTTTTCCCCTTTTTCCCTTTTCCCCTTTTTCCCTTTTCCCCTCTCTTTTCCCTTATTTTTCCTTATTTTCCTTGTTCTCCCCTTTTCTCCCCTTTTCCCCCCTTTTTTCCCCTCTTTTCCCCCTTTTTCCCTGGCATTTTTCCTGGCTGGATAACGAAGGCTCAAAGCTCCTCCAGCATCGTTTGTTCCAATCCATCACAGGTGAGCAGGGAAGCCAGAAAACCAGGAATGGGATATCCCGGGATGGATCCTGAACCTCACCCGACCTCTGGCTCACGGAATTCCCTGCTCAACAATCCATCATTCCCAACGGATGGCCGGGAATGTCCCCTTGGGTGTCCCCAAGGGGTTACTCAGGGGTGGCTTCACAATGTGCAAGGATTTGGGATCATTCCGGGAACGCTCCGAACCCCGGTCCCGGAGCCGGGTGTGGAGGTGGAAAATGGGAATTTCACCTCTCCCAGCTCCACGGCAGGGTGGGAATGGGGTTTGGGATGAGTTTTTCCCGCCGGGAGATGGGATTAGGCAGGCTCCCAGCATGGCCCCAATTTAATTTGATTCCGTGTCCTGGCGAGGAATTCCTTCAGGAATTCCTGGAGTTCAAGGAGCACTGGCCCAGAAGTTGTTCCCGCGGAAAAGGTGGATTTGGGAAAGCCATGGGAGAGGAGGTCATTAGGGGGTGACCTGTCACCTCCGATCCATCACTGACATTCCCAACCAGGAGAAAACCACGGGAATATTCTCCTTTGCCGGTGGAAGGAGATTATTCTGTTCATTCTGTTTATTCTGTGATTATTGTTTATTTATTAGCACCGATTTTGGTGGAAAATTCGGGAATTCCTGATGGACACCTGGCAATTCCCTCTTTCCCAGTCTCCAAGAACATTCCCATTTTTCCTAGGAAAGGGAATATCCGCCTTTGTCAATCCAGCACATCCCAGGATTGTGTGGAGGCTGCATCACCTGAGATGTCCAGAGCGCATCCACACCATTCCCACTTTTCCTCTGGGTCTCTACAGTGGGAAACACAGACATTTTCCAAGGAAATCCAGCAGTTTTCCAAGAAAATCCAGCTATTTCCCAAGGAAATCCTGTCATTTTCCAAGGAAACCTAGCAGTTTTCCAAGAAAACCCATCCATTTTCCAAGGAAACCCAGCAGTTTTCCAAAAAAATCCAGCCATTTCCCAGGGAAATCCGGCCATTTCCCAAGGAAATCCAGTCATTTTCCAAGGAAACCCAGCAGTTTTCCAAGGAAACCCGGCCATTTCCCAAGGGAAAATCGCCATCCATCCATGCCATCCGCATGGATATTCCCTGAGAAAAGTTCTTGCTCCATGGTGGGATCCTTGGCGTTTTTCCCACTTTTCCAGCTGTGGAGATTCCTTTAGCAGGAATATTCCTTCTCTCCAAGTGCTTCACCCCGAAACCTTTGGAATTATTTCTCCCATTCCCATTTCTTCCACTCCTTTTTTTCCCATTCCTATTCCAGCATTTCCAAGGCCACCACTAAAGCCTGTCCCTAACCCCGATTTAGGCAGTTCCCAAATTTTCCAGGTATTTCCTGGAGTTAAAACCAAATCTATTTCCAAAGGTTTTTCCTGCATTATAAAAAAAACTTCATTTCTCAGCTCTTCCCTAAATCCCTGAAAACGGGAGACGTGGACTGGGAATTTTTCTTCACCTGAGGAAAACTCCAAGGAAAAGATGCTGGAAAAATATGGGATGAAGCCTGGAAAATGATAAATGTTGGGAATTACAGAAAAAAAAAAAAGGATTAAAAAGACAAGGAGCTCAAGGCTTCCAAGATTTTGTGGCAGAAAAAGTCTGGAGGAGAATTCCAGAGGTTTGGAGGTGGCTGTGCTTCCCTAAACTCTGTTAAATCCCATCATGGATCTGCTCTGGGCAATGGGGTCTCACTGGATCCTCCTGGAAGTTTGGGAAGCACTGATTCCATGGAATTTGTCAGGCTGGAGTTGGAGCGGATAATGTCATCCGGATGGGGAGTGATGTCAGCTCCGGAGATTCCGTTTCCCTTCTGGAATTTCCCTCTTGGATCCTGCTTTTCTTTTGTGTTTGATGTGGAGAGTGCAGCATCCCAAGGATTTCTGTCATTCCGTCCTTTTCCTGGATGCTGGAGCAATTCCAGGCACTTTTTGGGACAACATCTGTCCCGCTGGGCCTCCCCGAGCTCCTCCAAAGAAAAGCAGGAATTTTTGGGAGACTCGGAGAACTTTCTTCCCATTCTGACTCCTCCTCATCCATAGATGGAGGCAAATCCCTTTGGAAAGGGATTTAGGAGCTCCCTGGATCCTGGAATTTCGGCTCTGCCTTTTTATGGATCGACTCCCTAAAGCCCAATGGATCCTTTGTATCCCCATGGGATATTTCCTTGGAATCCCCATGGAATTTCCCTGTTGGGAAGCACTTGGGAATGTCATCGGCACAGGCAGCTGGAAGGGAAATCGGGAATTTTTTCCCAGATTCTCCTCATTCCGAAATTTTCAGTCTTTTGTCCCAGTTCTCTCTGCGAGGAGCATCCAACTTGTGGGATAATGGGATATTTATCCAAGGATTCTTGGGGTCACCACCAGAGGAAGAACCTCCGGTAGAACCCAGAATAAACCAGCAAAAACCAGCAAAAACAGTAAAAAAATGAGTAAAAATTAGTAAAAAGCAGTACAAACCAGAAAAAAAAGGTAAAAATCAGAACAAACCAGCACAAACCAGTATAAACCAGTATGAGCCAGTACAAACCAATACAAACCAGTATAAACCAGTATAAACCAGTATGAACCAGTACAAAAGGAGTTCTTTGCTCTCTAGTAAAATAATTTTGGGGATTATTTTTAAACTTTTTTTTGGGGGGGACCAGGTGCTGTCAATGCCACAGGGACCAGGATTCCGAGTCTGGAATAAATCCCGTGGAACTGGGAGGGATTTTGGGAATCGAGTCGTGCCACAACAAGAAAAATCTTCCTGGGAGGATGCATCGGGATTGTTCAGTCGGGAGAAGAAAAAGTTTGGAGTGACCAAAGTGGGGAAAATCCAGGGCCTGGAGGGGCTCCAGGAGAGCTGGAATTTGGGACAAGGCCTGCAGGGACAGGAGCCAGGGAATGGCTCCCACTGGGAAAGGGGAGATTGGGCTGGGATCTTGGCAAGGAATTCCTGACTGGGCTGGGATTCCCAGATTTGCTGGGGCTGCCCCTGGATCCCTGGCAGTGCCCAAGGCCAGGTTGGGATGGATTTGGATCCACCTGGGATAGTGGGAGTGTCCCTGCCCATGGATGGGGTGGGAATGGGCTTTAAGGTCCCTCCCAACCCAACCATTCCTGGATTCCGTGGCTCTCTGATTTTCTAGGATGGGGAGAAAAGAGGGAAAATATTTTTGAGGAGGTTCAGTGGCTTTTTGATCCCAAATCAGCTCCTCCAGAGAAGAGGGAGCCTCATCCCTGTCAGGATCCAAAGGGAAAGCCTTGGATCATGGACCAGGATCTGCTCTACGGAACACAAGGAATGGGCAGGAACTGATCCCAGGCAGTCCCACCTGGACAGGAGAAAGAAATCCTTGGAACAGATCCCAGAGAAACTGTGAGGTCTCCTCACTGGGAATATTCCAGATCCACCCTGACACAACCTTGGGATGGCCCCAGCGGAGCAGGGAGTGGGACAGAGGAGCCTTTCCGTAAATCCCATAAATTCCACTCAGGAATTTTTTACATCCCACAGGAGTTGCTGATGGACCCTTGGGATCACCTGGATCACAAGCTGGAAATCCTGGATTCTATACTCACAAACTGCAGCAGCAGCAGCAGGAACAAATTTTCATGGAATTTGCTGGAAAAAAAGGCCGTTTTCCCAAGCTAGCACTGTTTTCCAAGGTCCTTTCAGTCCATAGGAATTTGTCACTTCCCACATTTCCTGATCCCATGGTGGATATTAAGAAGTTTTCCTTGTGAGTCAAGCGGAGGGAAGGAATTCCTTTGGATCAAGAAAACAGGGATGAATTTAAGTGGAAACACCCGGATGCAGCCGGGACAAATGTCCTTAATAAATTCAACGCTCCCAACATTCCAAAGAGATTCCCTGGCAAGGCCAGGCTGCCATGAAAGCTGGAAAGGAAGGATTTTATGGATGGAATTCTGCCACAATGCCCCGATCCCCTTTGGAATCTTCCTGGATGCTGGAGGGAGATGGAGAAGGGGAGAACTTCAGGAAAGATCCAGGTGGGATAACGAGAATTCCACCATGGATGTGTCCCTAGGGAGGTTGGATTCCTTCCCAAAGTTCCAGAGGATGGCAAAGAATTCCTGGGAAAGAGGGGGCTGTTCCCAGGACCTGGCAGGGCTCTGGGATAGCGGAAGGGCAGAAATTCTGTGGGAACGTAAAATAAAATATAAAATATAAAATGTGAAATATAAAATGTGAAATATAAAATGTGAAATATAAAATGTGAAATATAAAATATAAAATATAAAATATAAAATGTGAAATATAAAATATAAAATATAAAATATGAAATATGAAATATAAAAATGAATGTAGGGCTGGAAGGGATTCCCTTGTTCCTTTCCCTTTTGATGTGAGTTCAGGGACAGTTCAGGAATTCCTGACAGGTTTCCACCTGGCATGTCCATAAAAATCCTGGGAAAATCCTTTAAGAGCATCCTTATCCCTAAACCCTTCAAGTTTTTGTTTTTTTTTTTCCTCTCAAACCTAATCTTGCTTTTCTGGGATTAAAAGCAGGAATTCTTCATCCACCTGGAGCCAACAGGGACAGAAGGTGGTTTCTCCATTTGGAGATGAATTCCATGGGTTTGAATCCCGTAATCCCAGCTTTGAATCCCATTTTCCTGGCTTTCCTCAGCTCTCCAAGCTCTGGAATAAACAGCTCTGGTCTGAACCTTAATTCCAGTTGAGGTTCCTCCTAAATCAAATCCTGTGGAATCACAATATATGGAGATATCTGTAAAAGATTATTTGAGTTCATGGAATCATGGAATCATGGAATTATGGTTTGCGGGGGAAGGGACCTTAAAGATCCCATTTTCACCCCATCCATGGGCAGGGACACCTCCCTCTGTCCCAGGTGGATCCAACCTGGCCTTGGGCACTGCCAGGGATCCAGGGGCGGCCACAGAAAATCTGGGAATTCCAGCCCAGCCAGGAATTCCTTGCCAAGATGCCAGCCCAATCTCCCCTTTCCCAGTGGGAGCCATTCCCTGGCTCCTGTCCCTGCAGGCCTTGTCCCCAGTCCCTCTCCAGCTCTCCTGGAGCCCCTCCAGGCACTCTGAGGATTCCCTGGAATTTTCCCTTCTCCAGGGGAACATTCCCAGCTCTCCCAGCCTGGCTACAGAGCAGAGGGGCTCCAGAATCCTGGAATGATTTGGATTGGAAGTGACCTTAAATCCCATCCCATCCCCACCCCATCCATGTTCATGGACATCTCCCGCTATCCCAGGTGGCTCCAAGCCCCAGTGTCCAACCTGACCTTGGACACTTCCCAGGATTTTAGCCCTGCCCAGGCCCCCTTTGATGGGAATAAACCCCAGCCCATCCAACTTGGAGTTAATTCCAACCCTTCCATCCTCCCCGCTCCATCCCAGCCCCATTTTTTATTTATTTATCCCTCAAGGGCCTCCTTGAAGCGTTCCCAACCATCCCAAGGAGGGTTAAATCCTGGGATGAAGGAAGGAAAATAAACCTCGGGAATGTTTAACTACTGAGGGCAACCCAGGGATGAGCGTAAACGATTCCTGACCTGGAAAGCTTCACCTCTTCCCGAAAAAATTCCATCACTCCTTTCGCCATATGAGGGCACAATCTCCTTATTTTTAGGATTCCAAGCGGATTCCACAATGGGTATTGTTAGAAGTGCTTTTCCCTGTGGGAATTCGCTGAGTGGGGTGTGAGGAAGCAGAACAGGATCCAGGGAAAAAAGGACCCCCAAATCTGGGTGGATATTCCCATTATTGAAGGAAAAGCACATTCCCTTGGTTGGATTGCAGGGAATGTTGGGAAGAACAGGAGGAACTAAACTGTTCCCTCCAAACCTTGCTTCCAGAGCAGGTAAAACTCAGGATTTGAATGGATTTTCAAGGAAAACTGTTGGCACAGGTGGTTGATTTGTTCCCTTCGGATCCTGGAGCTGCTCCTCACGCTACTGAGGATGGAATTCTTGGAATGCCCCTAAAACTGCCAGGCAAAGATGGTTCCATAGCTCCTCGCTCAGAGGAATTCCAGAGATAAGCAGAGGTGTCCAGGCCCTTTTTCCATCCCTCTGGAATCTCCCATTCATTCCTTTATCAATCATTCCTTAATCCTCTCCTGGTGTTTTTTTTTTTTTTTCCTTAAGGATTTCCCAGTTGTCCCTTCCTCCCTGCAGGAATCCTTGATTTCTGATATTCCCAACATCCAGCCTGGGGTTCTTCTCCATGCCTTATCTCCTTCTGGAAGAGCAGCACTTCCCACCATCCCTTCCCCCCTCATTCCCATTCATCCCGCTCCCCACGTGGAATTTTAACCCCATTTGGGAAGCAGCTTTGGGAAAGATACCGTATTAAATAAAACCATCCCACTTCATCCCAGAAATCCCCAGGAATAGTGCAGGTGCTGTTTTTCCACCCTGGATTTGGAAGGGGACAGAGGGAAGAAGCAGAAACGGGGGTAATTTATAGGATCGGGAATTTGCTGCTGGAAATGGGAGATATCCATGGGGATCATCCTGACAATTCCCCTTCCCAAAATGACCTTTTAATTCTACCCCTATTCCTTGTTTGGTTTTTTTTTGTTGTTGTTTTTTTTTTTGTTGTTGTTGTTTTTGTTTTTGTTTTTGTTTTTGTTTTTTTTTTTTAATCCATCAAAAAAGAACCAGGGAATAAAAACTTCAGGAATAAATCAGGAAAAAAAAAAAAAAAGTCCTTCCCAGATTTTCCACCGTGCCTGTGGAGCGAGGTCCAATTTTCTTTCCCTTTGATTCTTTGGGAACAGAATTAAATCAGAATCCATCGCTTTTTTTTTAGGATCGTTGCTCATCCTCCGCTCTCTCCGGGATGGTTTGTGCATATCCAGGAGCTCCTCTTGCATCCCCCTTGGAAAAGTTGGAATTCCGGCTGCTTTTTGGTGTCACTGGGACGGTTGCACATGGAAAAGGTCAGGAGGGACGGGAGCAGTGAGTCAGGCAGGGAGGGAAAGGAAACCGGAGCTTTTCCAACTAAAATCCCGCCATGGACCCCGCATGATTCCAAAGGCAAAATCAATCCCAGGCGTTCCGTGTTGTTGTTGTTGACATTCCCAATCCCGGGGGGATTCAAAGCTGTGGGGGAGGCTCACGTTCGAGTCAGAGTGACCCAAGCGCAGCGAAAAGCGATGGAAGTGGGAATCTTTTCGGGATGAGTCAGCAGCCACGGCTTCCAGAAGCCGTGTGGTGAACCCGAAATATTCCCCGGGAACAGGCCGGCTTTTTTAAGGAATGTGTTCATTCTGGAGAGGTTGGATCCAGGGCTAAATTTAAGCTCCAAGCCCTCCCCGGACTGGGAATGGCGATTACCTCCGGGGCTGTGCTGGGAGTTGGGAATTGTTGAATATTCCAGCCCTGCCCAGGGAGGTTCTCCGATGGATTTTCCTGCGTTCCCAACGTTCAGGTGCTTCTTGATCCCGGCTCCCACTCTCACAGAATCATGGAATGGAGTGGAATGGACCTTAAAGCTCATCCCATTCCATGGGCGGGGACACTTCCCACTGTCCCAGGTGGATCCAACCTGGCCTTGGGCACTTCCAGGGATCCAGGGGCAGCCCCAGCAAATCTGGGAATTCCATCCCAGCCAGGAATTCCTTGCCAAGATGCCAGCCCAATCTCCCCTTTCCCAGTGGGAGCCATTCCCTGGCTCCTGTCCCTGCAGGCCTTGTCCCCAGTCCCTCTCCAGCTCTCCTGCAGCCCCTCCAGGGGGTCTGAGTATTCCCTGGAATTTTCCCTTCTCCAGGGGAACATTCCCAGCTCTCCCAACCTGGCTGCAGACCAAAGAGCTCCAAAACCTGGAATGGTTTGGGTGGGAAGTGACCTTAAATCCCATCCCATTCCCACCCCATCCATGCTCAGGGACATCTCCCACTCTCCCAGGCTGCTCCAGTGTCCATCCATGTCCTTCCCCAATCCCAATTTTCTGCTCCATGCCCAGATGTGTCCATGGAACAGGGATTGTTCCATTCCAGAGGGTTCCTGGGGCCTCAGCTGGGTTTGTTCCCACTGAGCTTCACCCAAAATCCCAAAACCTTTTAGCAGCCTCTGATCCTGCTCCAGGGTAGAACTGAGGAACAAGGAATGTTCTTCCCACATGGAGAATGTGGATTTTCCTGGAAAGGCCGCTCTGCCCTGGAATGGAATTCCCAGGGAAGTAAATGGCTTCTGCATTCCCCCATTCCCAGAAAAACCCTGGATGTTCCATCCCTGGCAGAGTGTCCAAGACCAGGTTGGACATTGGGGCTTGGATTCACCTGGGATAGGGGAAAGTCCCTGGAGTTGGATCCAGGTGGGATTTAAGGACCCTTCCAACCCCACCCATTCCCTGATCCTGATTCCCGCTGATCTTCCATGGCCCTTCCAGAAGGGAAAGGGTTTTCCTTGGCTTTTTGCTCCCGTCCTACAGGATTTTGGGTGTTCCACGACATCCCAAATGGAATTCCATATCCAAACTCAGGGATCTGAACCTCATCCTCAAATTCTCAAGTCAATGGAAGCAGCACCTTGGAATTAGGGCTGGGAATGCTGGAGTGCTCCTTTCCTTTCCCATTTCCCAGGAAAACACAGGTGTCCATGGTGTGATGTTCCAGTTCCCAATCCTTGGATTAAGCTCCGACACAGAAAATTAAGGAAAATCCGGCATTTTTATTCCCGGTCACAATCCAGGAGCTGATTTCTCCTGGACAAAAGGAAAGGGATGAGGGATTTGCCATTCCCAAATCCCAGTGTCTTCCCAGCCTTGGATCAGCTCCTGTCTGGCAGGTTCTGGAATTTGACTGGAGTGAAGCTGCTCTCAATTCCGGGATTATTTCTGTTCCCAGCATGGCAAAGAATTCCACACGTGGCCTTCAGAGCTCACGGAGTTCAGGGATCCATGGAAACAGCCAGGATCCATCTGGAGGTGGAGATGTGACCCTCGGGAACAGGATGTGACCAGGAATGGTGGCCAAGGCATCTCCCAGCTCTTCCCTTTCCACTGGATTTGGGACACAACATCCGGCACTTCCATAATTTTATTCCCTGAATTTGTTGCCGTCTTTTTCCCACTTTAATTCCCCCCTTTTCCTCCAGCTGGAGTTGGGATTGGGAAGTGGTGACAACTTATTCCCACTTTTTTTTTTTGGCTTGGCTTTGTCATTAATTAGGGCTGGAGCCTTTGATTATTATTATTAATTAATTAATAATTTATAATTAATCCCCAAAGAGGCAACGACAATCCAGATAAAATTCAAAGCCAGGAAAGCGAGGATGGAGAGACTTCAGGAAGAGAAGAGTCCAGAAATCTTCAGGAATAGCCGGAAAAATGGGAGAGAAATCAAGGAATATGGTTGTGGCAGATGTGGGGGTAGGAAATAGGGAAAATCCAAAGGGAAGGGTTTTAGTAGGAAAAGCATCTGGATAAAATTAGAGTGGAAAAGTGCTCGAGAGGGAGAAAGAGAGGAACAAAAATTTTATGGGATTCACCAACAAATCCCGCTCTGTTTTTTAGGAAGAAAAAAAAACAAAACCAAATCCAGGGGTTATTTTTATCCTCCTTCCCCAAATGAAAGGAGCAGAATTCCAAAAAAAAAAAAAAAACCCAGAAGAAAAAGAAGCAGAGAAAGTCTTTCCTTTCTCCTCAACTCCTGTGGAAAAATCCCCCCTGATCCCCACTTTATGAAGCCATAAAAAATCTTGGAAGTCTCTCCTGGCAGATGCCGGCAGGGCTGGTGCTGGAGGCTCAGATTTTTTGGGATGAGAGGGTTTGGAAAAGCGCTTGGCTTTGGAATTGTTCTTAAAGGTCAGTGGGGTGGAGAAGGGAAAAACGCGGAGCCGGGAGCTTTTCCCGCTGGATGGAGCCAGGGAGCTCCGGGTGACATCTTGGAATGATGTCTCCTGTGGAACAGAGGATTCCAGGATGTGCTTTTTTTGGGAATAGCCAAACCAAAAGTTTCACTTTCGTTGGAGGTGCCTAAATCCATAAAATTGCTCCATTCAGTCAGAATTCCAGGCCAAATTCCCTCTGGTTTCTCCTTAAATCCAAGCCCGAGGAGGGAGAGCTCAACCTCATTTTTCCTTCTCCAAGAGTTTTTGGTTTTCCCTTGGAAAGAGAAAATTCCTGATTTTGATGCCTCACAGCAATTCCAAGGTGGAATTCCATCATTTATTCCACACCTCCGATGGATCCCGCGGTGCTTCTCCCTAAAAATTCCCTTGGAAAAGAGGAGGAATCAAACCAGAGCCAGGAAGTCACATTTGGATAGAAACCACCCAGCTCTGGGATAGAAATTCCCAAATTTCAGCTATTCCAAACATTCCCTGAGAGGCCATCCCAGGAAAGCTGAGGTGGAACTCAGGGAATAGTGAAAGATGGGATCACCACCCAAAATTCCAAGGAAAGTGTCCAAAATGAGTAAATCCAAGACATTTCAGCCTTTTTCCATGCTTGGAGCTGCAGATTTGCTTCCCCAAGGAATCGGCAACTGGGAAACTCCAGTTGGGGAAAACTCCAGTTAGGGAAAAGGGGTGGGAAAAGGAGCTGGAATTCCTGGAATTGAGACATAAGGAACTGACCTGAGTCTTGTTCCTAATTCCAAGCAATTCCGGAATTCCTCATTGTGTCCAAGATCCAAGGGAAGAAGAACAGGTGCCTGCCCATGGACGTTGAGGAATTGACCATTTTTTATCCTTTTTTGTCCTTTTTTCTCTCCCTTTTCTCTCCTTTTTTGGCGTTTTTTGCTCTTTTGTTCTCTCATTTTTTTCTCCTTTTTTTTCTCCCTTTCCCTGCCTCTTTCTCCTCATTTTTTTCATTTTAAATTAGATTACCCCAATCCTAACATCACAGGACATTGTGTTCCCCCTTTCCCAAAATTCCATCTGCTATTCGCACAGAAATCCAGCTGCCCTTGCCTAATTCGAAGGTTTTAGGAAGATTTTGTAGGATAAATCCATGGATCAGGTTTGTTGCCATCCTGACGGATTTTGTCATGGACATTGGGAGTTTTTATCTTCTGGAATGACTCTTCCCTGCCAAGGCCACTCTGTGCCCTTTTTCCATGGATTCCCTGAGCCTTTGGGCGTCAACCTGGCCTTGGGCACTGCCAGGGATCCAGGGGCAGCCCCAGCAAATCTGGGAATTCCAGCCCAGCCAGGAATTCCTTGCCAAGATGCCAGCCCAATCTCCCCTTTCCCAGTGGGAGCCATTCCCTGGCTCCTGTCCCTGCAGGCCTTGTCCCCAGTCCCTCTCCAGCTCTCCTGGAGCCCCTCCAGGCACTCTGAGGATTCCCTGGATTTTTCCCTTCTCCAGGGGAACATTCCCAGCTCTGCCAGGTTGGCTCCAGCCCTGGGAGCAGCTCTGGGGCCTCCTCTGGGTTCTCTCCAACACCTCCACATCCTTCTTATATTCCCCCATCTCCACTCATGGCCTCCATAAAAAAAAAACCAGGAATTCCAAGGTGGGATTCACAGGTGCTCTTGGAGCAGCTCTGGGGCCTCCTCTGGATTCTCTCCAACACCTCCACATCCTTCCTATATTCCCCCATCTCCACTCATGACCTCCATTAAAAAAACCCAAGAATTCCAAGGTGGGATTCACAGGTGCCACTGGCCGGGAATCTCCTCCAAAACAAACTCCACCATCAGGAGAACCAGGCTGGAAAACCGAGCTGCAATTCCAAGGGCAGGATCCCAAATGCCAGGGGCTGGAGCGAGGTTAAGGAGCCTAAAAAAAGCCTGGAGGGAGGCCGGGAAGAGCCGGAGGGGAAGGATCTGGGATGGTTTGGGATGAGTCACGTTGGGAATGAGTCAGCAGCGTCCTGCTGCTGTTCTGTCCCGGGATTTATAAACAAAGTTCCTGCTCCCAAGGACACCGAGGGAATTATTCCACTCTGGAGCTGGGACGGGCATTGGTTGACGTCTTGCGGACTGGGAGCTCCGTGTCCTTTCCCAAAAAAAAAATGGAAGAGAAATCCCACAGAATAATTTGGATAATAAAACACGGCCCATGATGAGCCAGGGGTGGTTTAATCCAGAAAGGAAAAAAGTAGGAAATGGGAATTTTGGGATTTGTGACTTTGCTGATCTTTTATCCTGGTTTTGTTCCATTTTGTGAGGTCAGAATTCCTTCCGATCCATAAAAAACATGGAGATTCCATGCTGTGACATCACTCTGGCATTCCTACACTGCAGATCTTTGGAATCTCTGCATCTCAGCTTCCTTCCTGCAGTAGGAATTGGGAAAATATCCCTGGAAAAGTCTCAGAGAGGTGACCTGCAATCCTTCCCACGGGATCATCCCTGCAGCCAAGGCCTCCCGAGGGTCTGGATAATCTATTTTTAGATCTTGGAATTCCATCCCTGAATTCCTGGCTCCTTTTCCATGTTTCCACTGATTTTTTTCAGTTTTCTGTATGGAATTCACAAAATCTTTGAAATGCCTTAAAAACTTGGGAATTTTACCCCTTGATTTCATAGGAAGGAATTATTTCATTGTTTCTTTGGAATTGCTGATTGGTCCCGTTGTTCCAGAGAGTTTTTCCATTGGCAGCCTCCGAATTATTCCTTGGGAAGGCCAAAGCTTGGAATTTTGGGTTAATTAAAGTTGGAAAATATCTCCAAATCCATAAAATCCAACCTTTGAGCAAACATCACAAGACCCACAAATCCATATTCTGAAATATCCACTTGGACACTTCCAGGGATGGTGATTCCAGGCTTTTTCCAGTGCTTGACTGGAAAGTACTTTGAGCGAAGGAATTTTTCCTGGAGGAATTTTTCCTGGAGGAATTTTTCCCATGGAAGGCGGACACTGAGCCACTTTGAATAGGATCAGGAGAAGATCTGAGGGCCCTGCAGGAAATCTGGGAAAATGGGAATAAAATCCATATTCTTGCTTCCCAACCTTATTCCCGAGTTTTGTTTCTGCTCCCCTTTGGACACGAAATCCAGCAGGATAAAAAATCCAGTCAAAGGTTGGATTTGATGCATTTGGAGATCTTTTCCAACCTTCATTATCCCAAAATTCCAAGCTTTGGCCTTCCCAAGGAATAATTCGGAGGCTGCCAATGGAAAAACTCTCTGGAACAACGGGACCAATCAGCAATTCCAAAGAAACAATGAAATAATTCCTTCCTATGAAATCAAGGGGTAAAATTCCCAAGTTTTCAAGGCATTTTAAGGATTTTGTGGATTTCATGCAGAAAACTGAACAAATCCTGTGGAAAGGTAGAAAAAGAGCCACAAATTCAGGGATGGAATTCCAAGATCTAGAAAGAGATTATCCAAACCCTCGGACACAGGGCTGATCCTCAGTGAGGATTCCTGGTAACCTCTCCGAGGCTTTTCCAGGGATATTTTCCACCAATTCTTACAGCAGGAAGGAAGCTGAGGAGCTGAGCTGAGTCACCCCTTGGAGAGGCCGGGATGGATGGAATTTATCCCATGGAGCCAGAATTAAACCTGGGAATAACCCCAAAAACCTCCGTGGGCTCCCAAAGCTCCCAAAATCCAACCTCTGGCTCGGAGAGTGAATTCCTTGGGAGAGGCTGTTGCATCCCAGGAGGAAAAGCAGGAAAACAAAGGGATCCATGTGGATAAACAAGGACTGTTGTTCCACGGATTGGAGGATTTTCGTGGAGACGGCGTCGGATTTCCGGCTTCGTGTCCCAAATAAACGCTCCAGGATCCCGGAGCTGCGGCTGCCTCCGAGCCTGAGAGGACAAGGATTGGGAATATGTGAAATGTGGAATAATTCCCTTCCTTCCCTGCAGGATCCCAGCGTCCAGGGAGAGGGCAGGACCCAGGGAGAGAACAAATCCCAGGGAATGGGAATTCCTGGTGGGAAGAATTCCAGGCAGGGAGAAGGGGGGAGTTTGTTCCCAGTGAGATTCCAGGAGACCTGTGCTGGGTTGAGTGGGGGACAGGAGGGATTGGAAGTGTTAAACATGGCAGAGAATTCCCAGTGGGATTGGAATCCCTGCCTGGATGCTGCTTCAGGTGCCTGGGATCCCTTGTTTTGAGACATCCCGAAAGCAGAAGGAGCTGCTGGAAAAATCCAGACGAGGCACCAAACTGCTCCCAGGATTCTGGAGCCCCCCTGGGAGAGCTGGGAATGTTCCCCTGGAGAAGGGAAAATTCCAGGGAATCCTCAGAGTGCCTGGAGGGGCTGCAGGAGAGCTGGAGAGGGACTGGGGACAAGGCCTGCAGGGACAGGAGCCAGGGAATGGCTCCCACTGGGAAAGGGGAGATTGGGCTGGCATCTTGGCAAGGAATTCCTGGCTGGGCTGGAATTCCCAGATTTGCTGGGGCTGCCCCTGGATCCCTGGAATGGGGCTGTTCCTGTATCCCAGGGATTTTCTGGGAGCTGGGACAACCTGGCAGGACCCAGAGATCCCTGGATCAGAGCTGTTGCTCCTGCCCTGGGATTCCCCTGCTCTGTGGGAATTTTCTGGGCTACAATTCCCCCTTTTTTTTATTCCACTGGGATTTGCCTCTCTCATCCTCAATCCCGACTTTCCCCCACTCCCAAATCCTCCTTTCCATCCCGATTCCAACCCTTTCTCCCTGTCCCGCTTTGAGCCGAGCGTGTTTTCCTTCAGGAATCCGCAGCCTAATCCAGAACAAACAAAACATTCCCACAAAACCTCCAACTCCATGAACTCCTGCCCCGGCCTTGACCGCGCTCCCTCCTCCCTCTCTTCCCAACCCCCATCCCAATCCTGCTTTTCACCGGCTCGCTGAGGTCTCCAGGAAATTTTTTCTCCCTGACGAAGGATCTTGCAAAAACTCCGGAATTTTTGGGCAGCCACTGGAGCTGGGATTGGATGGATCCACCTGGATTTGGGAATGGTGGTGTTGGAGCTGGATTTGCTCCAACCAGCAAGGAGGGTAGAAAATCCCTGGAAAAGCAGGAGATCCTCGTTCGTATGGATTTTGGGGGTGGAGCTCTGTTGCAGGGAACAGCTGGGTTGGAACTGGGGGAATGGGAAGAAAATTGGGATGGGGCTGTTGGAACAAATCCCAGGATTCCAGCAGCTCCCGGGTCTCTTTTCCAGCATTCCTGAGGAATCACTAAGCTGTTCCCTTTCTGTTTTTTTTTGATAAGGACCCCCACAGTGCTTCCCAAATTCAATCCCAAAAATATTGGGACTGAGGAGGGAGAGGGGGATGTTCTCTTTCCCACTGGGATTGTCATTCCTGGATGCCTCAGCTGGGAAATGGGCCAGGAGAATTTGGAAAGGGCTCTTCCAGCTGAATCCAGGGAAAAATTGGGTGGCGAGGATGAGGAGAGTCCTCTGCATCCCGAAGGTGCATCCTGGGAGTCGTGGAGTGGTTTGGGTGGGAAGAGACCTTGGAATTCATCCTGTTCCAATCCTCAGCTCCCACTGTCCCAGGTGGATCCGACCTGGCCTTGGGCACTGCCAGGGATCCAGGGGCAGCCCCAGCAAATCTGGGAATTCCAGCCCAGCCAGGAATTCCTTGCCAAGATGCCAGCCCAATCTCCCCTTTCCCAGTGGGAGCCATTCCCTGGCTCCTGTCCCTGCAGGCCTTGTCCCCAGTCCCTCTCCAGCTCTCCTGGAGCCCCTCCGGGTACTCTGAGGATTCCCTGGAATTTTCCCTTCTCCAGGGGAACATTCCCAGCTCTCCCAGGTTGGCCCCAGGGGGGCTCCAGAATCTTGGAGCATTTTTCCTCCTCCACAGCAACCTATGGATGAAATGGAAACAGCCTCCTTTCCCAGGGGTGATAAATTTCCCTGAAATTCCAGCCTGATCCACAGCAATTCCCAGATTCTGGAATCTCCTTGAAGGTGATGTCTGGATAATTGATCCTTTTCCCTTCTTCCCTCCCTCCTTCCTGCTTTTCCTCCTTTCCATCCCTCACTTTGTCTCTCTATAGGGAAACGTTTCACTTCCAGGATTTCCACAATTTCCAGGATGAATTTTTTTTTGCCAATTTTTCCTTGGTGCCATTCCCACTGGAATTGCTCCAGCACAACAACCAGGAAGGTTGGGAGACGCTCCAGAGTAATTTTTCTGGTTTTCCCATGGGATTTGTGGCACGGGGAATGTGGGAATGTGGGATGTGGAGGGATTGGCTCATCCCAGCTGGAATTACAATGGGTGGGATGGAATCATTCCCAAATTCCCTTAAAATCAGCGTCTTCCGTGACCTTGGGACTGACTGACACCTTTATCCATGAT
>NW_005054693.1:45742-48270 GCF_000277835.1 Geospiza fortis | reverse complement strand
TGGGATTGTTCATCCCCAGATTCCCTCTTAGGCCTCCTTTTCCCTTTTTAGGAGGAGACTCCAAAGATATCTGCAGGGAATTCCAAAATCTCATAAAACAATTCCCCAAATTCCAGAGTTTTCCTCCCTGGGAATTTGTGGGATAACTGCCTGCCACGGGATTTCTCCAATCCCAAATCCAGGGAATCCAATAAATGATCCACCCCTAATTAAAATCCATAAATAAATGGTTGAAAGAGGAATGTCCATAAATCCATTAAAAAAACAGGAAAAATGCAGCCAGGTTTTCAGGGAAAACAAATCCTTTCTGGCTCCTCACTTTTGTGTGCCACAAATCCCATTTTCTGAGGAATAAAAATATCCAGGGAATGTTTGAGTGTCGCCATCATTCCAGGGACATGGAATTCCGGAAGGGTGGATGACACTTTTTTCCTGCTCTGTTTGCTCCCAGCTGATCCTGCTCCTGCAATTCCCAAATCCCAAATCCCAAATCCTTCCGGGTTATTTTCCTGAGCTGTTTCAGGTCCTCTTTCTCCAGCAGTTTTGGGGTTTTTTCCCAAGATTTTGGGCCTTCCTTTCCCATTCATTTTTTCCTGTCCGCATTCTTATCCCACTTTGGAATTTCCTCCCTGGGATTTCTTCCTCCTTTTTATCAGGATCCATAATGAAGGATTTTAATTGGAATTGAGGAAAAAATATAGGGAATAAATTCTTCCCTGGGATGGTGAGGGGCTGGGATGCAATTCCCAGAGAAGCTGTGGCTGCTCCTGGATCCCTGGAAGTGTCCAAGGTCGGGTTGGATAAACCTGGGAGAGAGGGAGGGAATTGGAACCGGGTCCTTTCCCATCAAACCAGTTTGGAATTCTGGGATTCCATAGGTACTAAGAGGACAAGGGACTGAAATTTGGGATAAATCCATTAAATTATGCTTTCCCACAGGGAATTGGATAGCGGAATAAACATGGATGGAGAAGAGCTTTGGAGTTTTTTGAAGGAAAATGAAATTACGTTCCCTATAAAAGACAGGATTCGGGAATGTTGTCTGGAAATCTCAGCCTCTCCGTTTCCTTCAGACACTGGAAAGAGAATTCCCAGAAATTTTAAGGAGCTTCCAGCACTATGGAAAACCTCCCTAAGGAAAATCCTAATGGCACAATTCCCCTTTTCAGCTTCATCAGGCTGCGCAAGGAAAATACCCCCGGAGATGTTCCCGCTGTGGGAATTCCATGAAGGGACAACCAAGGAGAGCCCATGGAATCCTGGAACGTTTTGGCTTGGAAGGAACCTCAAGGACAACCTCATTCCAAGTCTTCCATGGACAGGGACAATATTCCCATAGGAACAAAATTTCCAGGTGTTTTTATCCCACCCTGCCGAATCCAGGGAAAACCCAGCTCTGGGAGTAGCCAGGGAAATCCCATAGGAGATTTTCCCTGCTCCAGGAGATTTCCTTGGACAGCTCTGCCTGATCCAAGTCTGGCTGGAAGTGGCATTTCCAGGATGGAATGTTCTCCATCTGGCTCCAGAGTGGGATCATGCCAGACTCCAGCAGCCTTGGATCATCTGGATGGGAATTCATCTGGAATTCTGGATGGGAATTCATCCGGACAATCCAAAGCCTGTAGTTTGATGGGATCCAAGCATCTGCTTGGAATGTGCTGCATGGATAAAACCTGGGAAAAAATGGGGAAAAAAGGAAAAGAGAATAAAAAATAAGAAGTGTTTCTTAAATCTTCCACAATTCCCAATCCAAGCTGATCTCCAAAGAAGAAAATGGGATTATCAGCTCGCTTCAATCCCAAATTTTTGTGTCCAAGAGGCCTCGCATCCCTCTGACCCCCATCCCAAATTCCATCCATCCCCTTTCCCTGGGCTTATTCCCAACCTCGGAACCAGGGAATCCAACACCCCTCAGCAGCTGCTGCATGGAATTGGCTCCTTGGGAAAGCTCCAAGCCATGGGATTTTTGGGAATGACAGAACTTCCGTCACCGCTCTCCGGATGAGGATATGAGGAATGGTGAGTGTTGTTCCTGGGAACGGCCTCATGGAGCTGGAAACCCTTTGGAATGTCGTGGGATTGGGGGATTCTCTTCCGTGTCATCCCAGTGGGAAAGGGATGTGGCATTCCCACCCCTCTTGCTCATCCCTGTTTTTCCTCTGGCCATGCCTGAGGTTTTTGCTGGGATTTGGGATTCAGATTCCATCCTGAAATTCCTCTCCCATCCACAAATCCAAGATTCCCATTTATCCAACCAGGATTCCAGCTGGGAATGCTGCTCTCCCTAAGGAGGCTCCAGATTCATCCCTGAACAGAGAAAATCCAGGGAAGCACCAGAAGTCCAGAATTCCTGCTGGAACCACGGTGATGTTGGAACTGCTTCCAGGAATTTCCCACCCATTCAAGGAGGGAATGGAGGGAGGGAGGCAGGAAAAGGGATTTTCTCCTCTATCCCTGCATTTCCCACATGGATCCCAATCTCCCTCCCAGACCCCATTCCCACTGGGAAGCCTCCCAGCCTTTCCCTG
>NW_005054693.1:44149-45719 GCF_000277835.1 Geospiza fortis | reverse complement strand
CTGCCCTTCCCAAAATCGCAACCAGATGGGCCCAGAGCAGCTCTGACTCAGTCTCCGACATCACCATCCCGAAAATCTGGCTCCCGGCAGGAATTCTCTCCCCCTGGGGACCTCATCCCGCATCCATAAGGAGGTGACTCAGTGCCTGATGATCCATAGGCTGAGCCAAGCACGGATCCAGGCGGGATGAGGCCGAAGGGCATCCAGAATTCTCTTTTCATGGGAATTCACTCATTTTTCTCTGAAATCCATATTCTTGGAAAAGCCGGAGTGTTTCCCGGGAGCAGCCGGATTTGTCATCCTGAGTGGTTGTTCCTTACATATTTCCATAAATTCTTAATATTTTAAATTCTTCTTTCATTTTCCTTTCCCTGTTTTCAGCAGTCTCTCCAGGGATGCATTTTCCATGAAATAAAGCTCGGGAAAATGTTTCCTGCTTCTGAAAACCAGGGATGAATCTCCAGTTCCTCAACGTTGACCTTAGCTCAGGGAACACATCCCAGCTCCAGAGCTTTTAGTCCAGGGCATTTTCCCAGCAAAACCCTGACTTATTCCTAGAAATCTGATGATCCAGGTCCATAGACAGAACATAAAACCAGGGAATCATGGAATTATGGGATTGGTTAGGTTGGAAGAGACCCTAAAAATCATGGAGCCCAACATCCTTCCCTGCCCTTCCCTTCCCTTCCCTTCCCTTCCCTTCCCTTCCCTTCCCTTCCCTTCCCTTCCCTTCCCTTCCCTTCCCTTCCCTTCCCTTCCCTTCCCTTCCTTAGGATTCCACCAAAATATTGGGATTCTAATCCAAGCATTTCCAAAACTCCAAATGCTGGAGATTATTTCCTATCTTTTTTCCAAGCGTGATGGATTTTGAAGGGACAATGGGATCATCCAGCAGTCACTTCCCTCTTTTTTCTCGGATTTAATCCATGGATTCTTTGGAAGAGAGGTGTGATCCAAGATCCAGTAGGGAGTGCTGGATCCAAACAAAACCCTTCTCCTGCTTTTTGGACCACCCAAATCCATCCATGCCGAGTTTTCCAGCACTTTTTTTTAGGAATCCTTCCCACGGCTGATTGGGAATTGCGAATTCCGGTGTCCAGACTCCAGCTCTCACATCCATAAATGATTCCCTGTCTTGATTCCCTTTGTGGCGTGCTCACGGAGACAAAACTTTCCAGGAGTTCTGGGATTGTTGAGGGTTTATCCCGAGTTTTGTCTGCATCCTTTGGAATTCGTCCCAGCTCCTGGAAACCCGGGAGAGCCTCAACAACCTCTGGCTGGCTCCAGTTGGAAGTGAGGGAATCAGGGAGGGTTTGGAAGCACCGGGAAGATTGGAAGGCCCCCAAATCCAACAGGATTTGACTCCTGGTCCTGCTTTTCATGTGGATCGCCCTCAGAGGGCAGAATTCCAACAGGATTGGGATCCAAGCCGGAGGGGAGCTCCCAATCCAACAGGAGAAGGTCAACGCCGCTCTTCTGCTGAGTGTTTGGAGCTGAGGTATCCAGAGAGGAAATTAATCCAAGATGAGCTCAGGTTTTGGTGGAGATCCATGAAAAAAAAAGGGAGAGG
>NW_005054693.1:36152-44139 GCF_000277835.1 Geospiza fortis | reverse complement strand
GAGCGGGAGTGTGGGCAGGGAAAGGCCTTTTCAGTTGGATTCATTATCCTGAAAAACAGGGGAAAAAATGGAATAAAACCTTCAAATCGGAATGTGGGGACTCTGCAAGGCCAGGTTGGATTGGGATTGGAGCTCCCTGGAATCGTGGGAGGTGTCCCTGGATGCGGTGGAATGGGATGGGATTTAAGGCTCTTTCCAACCCAAAGAATTCCAGGATTCTGGAGCCCTTCAGCCCCGGAGCCAGGCTGGGAGAGCTGGGAATGTTCCCCTGGAGAAGGGAAAAATCCAGGGAGAGCTAGGAGCTAGAGAGAAAGAAGGTGCTGAAAATGACAGATAAACCTGGAATATCCTTCCCAGCTCAGGATCTCCCAACTTGGGATATTCTGTGATTTCATGATCAGAGAGCCATCCCTGAAAAGGATGGATAAACTGGAATGTCCTTCTCAAGTCAGGATATTCTACCATTCCATGATCAGAGAGCCATCCCTTAAAGAGAATGGATAAACCTGGAATATCCCTCCCAACTCCAGATATTCCATAATTCCATGATGTCCTCTTTAGAGTTGTCCTTGGAAATCATGGATAAACCTGGAATATCCTTCTCAAGTCAGGATATTCCATAATTCCATGACCTCCCCTTTAGAGATGTCATTGGAAATGATGGATAAACCAGGAATATCCCTCCCAACTCCAGATATTCCAGGATTCCATGATCAGAGAGCTGTCCCTGAAAATGATGGACAAACCTGGAGTATCACTCCCAGCTTAGGATATTCTGTAATTCCATGATCAGAGAGCTGTCCTTGAAAAGGATGGATAAACCTGGAATATCCTTCCCAACTTGGGATATTCTGGGATTCCATGATCAGAGAGCCATCCCTGAAAAGGATGGATAAACTGGAATGTCCTTCTCAAGTCAGGATATTCTATCATTCCATGATCAGAGAGCCATCCCTTAAAGAGAATGGATAAACCTGGAATATCCCTCCCAACTCCAGATATTCCGTAATTCCATGATGTCCTCTTTAGAGCTGTCCTTGAAAATCATGGATAAACCTGGAATATCCTTCCCAACTCGGGATATTCCGGGATTCCATGATCAGAGAGCTGTCCCTGAAAAGGATGGATAAACCTAGAATTTCCTTCCCAAATCCAGATATTCCAGGATTCCATGATCAGAGAGCTGTCCCTGAAAAGGATGGATAAACCTGGAATATCCCTCCCAACACAGGATATTCCAAGATTCCATGATCGGAGATCTGTCCCTGAAAAGGACAGACAAACCTGGAATCCAGGAGAACTCCCTTGGAAAACTCTCCCCAAACCTCCGAAATCCAGAGGCAGAAGGAGCCCTTTATTCCATCCAGCCCCAAGACGTCTCCTCATTAGCGGGATGAGGTCATTCCTGGAGGATTGGGATGCGATCCCTCCAAAAACGGCCTTTGGAAGCTTTCCCTCTTCCAAGAGAAACATGGGACCTCTGTCTCCTTTTCCTGGAGGATTCCAGAACTCCAAACAAGCCGGGAGTTGGCTCCGTGCTCTGGCATTACTCAGGAAATCTGGCAGGAGGGAAAACCAGCGAACATTCCAAAAAAAAAAAAAAAAAAGGTCAGAATTCCTGGTGTTACAACGAGCCCATTGAGTCGGAAAATCCCAGGCCGTTATCCCGTGCCAAGAACATCCAAATCAGGTAAATCCATGGCTTTGTTTTCTGGGCACTTTGGATTGGGGAGGAATTTAATGGGGATGGGTTTGGAGCCGAACTTCCTTCCCTCATCCCGGAACGTCTGGGATCCGGGAAAACACCAGGATTGGGGCAGACACGGAGAGGAGGAACAATAGGATTACCTGGATTGGGAGCTTTTCCAAGGGTTCATCCCTTCGGATTTTCCTTTGCTGTTTTAGGGATTATGGAAGGAAGGGAGAGAGGTGCTGGATTTTCGGGAATGGGTGAATTTCCCGCGGGGCGGGGGGGGGTTTTGATGGAAAAAAAGGAAATAATGGGATACGGCTGATGGTGGAGCAGGAGATGTTTGATCTGAGGTTTTTCTTGGAGTGAAAACAGCCATTTCACATCCCCAAATTCTCTGGGATGGCTCAGCAAAGCTCTGGAAAATCCCGGAGGGAAGAGCAGAAGGGGCGTGGTCAGAGCAAGACTGTGGCCCCAGCCATGAATCCAATTTATCCCAAAATTTCTGGATTTCACAGGGAATAAGGCATGGAATGGCGAACAGCAGCCAAGCAGCGCAGTTTTTTGGGATGGGGGTGTTGGGATTTGTGGGATACAGCGGATCTGGATGGTCATTATCCACCCCTGGAAGCTGTGCTAGGATTGGGAATTCCCAGGGATAATTCAGGCAGGAAGGAATCTCAGCAGGTGTCTGGTCCAGCTTCCAAACCCGGATTCCTCAGGGATTTATCCAGTCTGACCTGGAAAGCTTCCAAGGACAGGGACTGTGCAACACCTCTGGGAATTCCTGGCACACCCAGCATCCCAAATAATTCCCATTTTGTTCGGGAATTCCACAGGGAATTCACTTCACCTGTGTTAGAACTTCCTAAACTTCTTCTGGATGGCCTGGAGCGATCTGGGATAGTGGCAATTGTCCCAGCCTATGGCAGGGAGTTGGGACTGGATGATCCTTAAGGGCCATTCCAACCCCGTAACATTCCATGATTCCTTGGTTGGGATGGGATGGGATGGGATGGGATGGGATGGGATGGACTCTCTCCAAATATTTCCTGGAAACCTCGGAGAGTCCCCTTATCATCAATCCCAAAAATCCCGAGCGAATTCCCATTTCTGCCAGACTGGCAGGAGCGTGGGGATCCTTCATCCCGCCAAATTCCATCGGCATCATTCCCTGGTCCTTGCCTCACTTGTCCGCTTCCATCTGGTGGGATTTTGTTCCCAAACCAGCCCCGGAGCTGGGATAAGTCATTCCCTCTTTGGAAAATGGGAATGGGGCTCAGCGGTGCCTTGAGAATGCTCAAACGTGGAATAACGGGATGAAACATTGGGATATCCATTCCTGGCTGGTGGCATCCAACAGGATGAGGAGGAGAGGATGAGTGGATGGATTGGGATTGGGATTGTGATAAAAGGAGCCCAGATTTATGAAGTTTTCCATAGGACAGGAGTTTTTCATTGGGATGGGAAGAGCCCAAATTTATGGAGTTTTCCATAACTGACCCCCCCTTGGAATGGGATGTTTTCTCCATCCTGATCCCACAAATCTCTTCTTCCTCATCCCACAGGGATCTGATTCCCACTGGGAGTTTTGGGCTGCCCTGCTGGGCTCTTCCAAACTTCCCGAAATCCACCCGAATTCACCCATTCCCAGCCTCATCCCATATTTGGGCTAATCCAGCATTAAGGACTGATTTCCTTGTGGAACAGGATTTGGGATCCAGGATTCGTTCCTCCAGGATGGCTGGGATTGTTCCCATTCCTCCAAGACTCGGCTTTAGGCTGAACCTTTCCTAAACTGGGGTTTAACAGGACAGAGCGCCCACCTTAATCCCAGGCTCAAATATTCTTTGGTCTCCAACCTTGGTATTCCTGGGAATTCTCAATCCACCAAATCATCGCTGTGGCTGTGAGGAGTTGGAATCCAGTCTGGGATTTGGGATCATTGCACAAACAGATTTTCCCTGTTTTTCCCCTGTTTGTGGTCCCAGGGTGGAGAAGGGAATGGAGATGTTCCGAGAGCTCCTTCCTTCCCTGTGTCCGGATCTGGGGCTGGAAAGGCCAGAGCTCTCTTGGATTCTCCTGGAATTTTTGGGTCGCAGATTTTTCATTTTCTTTGCCTGTCTTTTTGTGGGATCACGTTAAAAAAAATCCCCAAACAATGCAGTCATGGAATCATGGAATTATGGAATGGGTTGGGTGGGAAAGGACCTTAGGGATTATTTTATCCAATCCCATCTATGGCAGGGACACCTCCCGCTGTCCCAGGTGGATCCAACCTGGCCTTGGGCACTGCCAGGGATCCAGGGGCAGCCCCAGCAAATCTGGGAATTCCAGCCCAGCCAGGAATTCCTTGCCAAGATGCCAGCCCAATCTCTCCTTTCCCAGTGGGAGCCATTCCCTGGCTCCTGTCCCTGCAGGCCTTGTCCCCAGTCCCTCTCCAGCTCTCTTGGAGCCCCTCCAGGCACTCTGAGGATTCCCTGGAATTTTCCCTTCTCCAGGGGAGCATTCCCAGCTCTGCCAGCCTGGCTCCAGAGCAGAGGGGCTCCAGCCCTGCAGCAGCTCCGGGGCCTCCTCTGGGCTCTCTGCAGCAGCTCCACGTGCTCCTACTGTTGGGATCCAGGAACAGGAGCAGCTCTGCAGGTGGGCTCTCACCTGAGAAGAACACAGGGACACAATTCCCACCTTTCCTGCTCCCCATGCTGCTTTGGAGCAACCCCAGTGGGAATTGAAATCCGTGGGAAGGCCCAGAAGTTCCTGAGTGGGGAGAGGGAGAAGCTTTGGCAGGGGAGCTGTGAGCTCACAAAACCCTTTTGTTGGGAATTATCCCGGAACAGCCGACGGCTCCCATCCAATCCTCGGGAAAAGCCACGAGGAGAAGATGCATTAGGGTTGAATTATTTTCCTGTCAAAACCTCCCGTTCCTCCAGGTGTGACCATTCCCCCTTCCCAGAAATCCTGACGGATGGGAAGCCTCTCCCCAGCCAGGCCGATGCTCTTGGAATAAAAATATCCCTGGAAAAGAGACAGCCTGAATGTCAACGAGTGGAAATGACCTTTCCCTGCTGAGGCTCCGGGTATCCACTCACATTTCTGGATCCAAGAACAAATCCAAAGCCTCGGGAAGGTGAATCCAAAGAAGTGTCCAAAATTTGGAGGTGGCACCGAGTCCTGGCTGCGGCTTCCAGACTGGATTTGCTCCGTGAGACTTGGAGGCACCAGGATTCTGTGTTTGGGTCAGGAAGGAGCCTCGGAGAAAAGGGGGCTTTTGTTTTATCCGTGTTGTTTTTATGGAAAGGGAAGGGAAAAACAGATTAGGGTGGGAAATGAGGAAAGTGGTTATTTCTGGAAGCAGCTCCGTGCCCAATGTTCCCTCTCCGGGAGGGACGAGGCGTTTTCCCCGCAGGGCTTGGAAAGGACAAAAAAAGAAAGGGGGGAAAAGGAGCCATCCCAAGGGATTTTCCAGGATTTTGGGGGTTGGGATTGGATCATCTTTAAGGTGCTTTTCACCCCAAACCATTCCATGATTCGGGAGGAGATTCCAGAGGGACACAGCAGTGGGAAAGGGAAGGAATCCGTGTTCCGGAGTAATTCCAGAGGACGTCACAGGCTCCTTCCCCAGGATTGTTCCAGGGTTGTTGTCAGCATCTCCTGGATAATTCACCTCCAAGGTGGGACAGTTCTTGATCCCCATATCCCTGTTTGGCCAAAATTCCTGGAACCATGGAATGGTTTGGCTTGGAAGGGACCTTAAAGGTGATTTAATCCCAACCTGCCACGGCAGGGACACCTCCCACCATCCCAGGGCGCTCCAAGCCCTCTCCAGCCTGGCCTTGGACGCTTCCAGGGATCCAGGGGCAGCCGCAGTCCCACCCTTTTCAGGAATTCTCCCGCCCTTTTCCAGTCAGGACTGGGAGGAGATTCCAGCTCCAGTCTCGCTGCTGTGGACAATTTTCCTGGGCTTTTCCAGCAGCAGAATCAAATCTGAGCATCCCAGGATAGCGGAAGATGTCCCTGCCCCTGGGATGATCCTGAAGATCCCTTCCAAACCATTCCACGATTCCATGTTTTTCTGAATCGGGATCCCGGGAAGTTTCCTAAAAAAAAATGCATTGATCATCAGTATCAATTCCCTTTCCTCCTCTCAAATTCCAAGCCTTCCCAAAATGAGACAAATGAGCCCAGGGATGCCCAGACCATGGAATAAAGCAGCTGGTGTTTATCTGGAAATCGGGGAAAAATTCCAAGGCCTTAGGAAAGATTTGGCTCTCAGGGATAAACAATTTTCCCCTTTTGTTCTGGAATTGTTCTCACCCATTTCAGGGCCGGGTGTGAACATCGCACCTCATCCGAGGACAAAGGAGCAAAGTGTGGCGAAAAAAAAGCAATAATTAAAAAAAAAAAGGGATTTTTTTTCCAGGGAATTTCTCCAGCAGAGCAGAGCTGTGCTTGTCACGGAGCTGGGCAGAGCTGACATTCCCAGGACCTCCAGACTGGTCTCCAGGGAATCCTGAATTGTGCACACAGCTGGGATGGACTCCCTCTGGGAATGCTCTGGCAGCCAAGGATCTTCAGGGTCCGGTGATTCCAAACTTCGCAGACATGGAGGAGCCCATGGATCAGGGATGGTGTCCAGGAGGAGCCCATGGATCATGGATGGAGCCAAGAGGAGCCCATGGATCATGGATGGTGTTCAGGAGAGCTGGAGAGGGACTGGGGACAAGGCCTGCAGGGACAGGAGCCAGGGAATGGCTCCCACTGGGAAAGGGGAGATTGGGCTGGCATCTTGGCAAGGAATTCCTGGCTGGGCTGGAATTCCCAGATTTGCTGGGGCTGCCCCTGGATCCCTGGCAGTGCCCAAGACCAGGCTGGATCCACCTGGGACAGTGGGAGGTGTCCCTGCCCATGGATGGGATGGGATGATCTTTCCCAATTCCCTTCCAACCCAAACCATTCCATGAATCCATGATCCCATTTCCACAATGCAGCCCTGCTCCCTCTCACAGTTCCACATGGGACACAGGGAACTGGGAGGAATATTCTGCTGCCAAGGGAGCGAAATTCCAGTTATTTCTGGGACAGCTCTGACATGGGCACAATTCCCTACCTGCATTCCCTCCTCAGGTCCTCATCACCCTCAACCCCTCTGCAAAATTCACCTTTATCCCTAAAATTCCACAATTTTCCCAGCAAAAAGTGGCCAGAGCTGCATCTGAACTGTTCGAAAAGCCCCAAAATTTGTCCCTGTTTTTCTTGTGGGGAACAAAGGACTCTGGATTTCGGATCTCTGAGCAGCTCCGAATGTTCTGTTCCACTCCAAGGTGCTTTGTTTTGCTTTCAGCTCCTTTAATCCTCCCAAGGAATTGTTTAAATTCCAGGAATCATTTTGACACCAAGAATTCCTGAGGGCTTCAGCCTTGTACTTTTAATTTTTTTTTTTTTTTCCCCAAAAAGGCCTCAGTGCTCTTTGTTTTCATCACAGAGGAAACAATTCCCTGAATTTCTGTATCATTTAATCCTGGGGGGAAAATAAAAGAAAAAGGTCCTGATCTGTCCCTGGAAAAATTAACACCAGATGTGGCTGAATCCCAAAGCGTGTTCCCATTGGATTGCCCTTAGGAAAGCACCTTCTTTCCTGGAATTCTTCCATCTCTGAGTGCACGACATCCTCACTGCCCCAGAAACTCAGGAATGGCTTTTAAAGGGAGGAAAAATGGGATGCAAAATCTTGGAGTTAAAGGCATGGAATCATGGAGTGGTTTGGGTGGGAAGGGACCTTAAAGCCCAATCCCACCCCATCCATGGGCAGGGACACCTCCCACTGTCCCAGGTGGATCCAGCCTGGCCTCGGGCACTGCCAGGGATCCAGGGGCAGCCCCAGCAAATCTGGGAATTCCAGCCCAGCCAGGAATTCCTTGCCAAGATCCCAGCCCAATCTCCCCTTTCCCAGTGGGAGCCATTCCCTGGCTCCTGTCCTTGCAGGCCTTGTCCCAAATTCCAGCTTTCCTGGAGCCCCATCATGTTTCCATCTCTTCCCGTTTGTCAAACACTCCCAAGGATGGACACTCCACCTCTGCCCTGGGCAGTTCCAATGTTCAGTCACCCTTTCCAGGAAGGAATTTTTCCAATATCTAATCCAAACCTCCCCTGGCCCAGCCTGAGGCCGTTCCCTCTGCTCCTGTCCCTGTTCCCTGGGATAAGATCCCAAATCCCCCCGGCTGTGCCCTCCTGGCAGGAGCTGTGCAGAGCCACAAGGGCCCCTGAGCCTCCTTTGCTCCAGGCTGAGCCCCTTCCCAG
>NW_005054693.1:34048-36128 GCF_000277835.1 Geospiza fortis | reverse complement strand
TCAGGGATTCTCCAGCCCCTTCCCAGCTCCTCAGGGATTCTGCAGCCCCTTCCCGGCGCTGTTCCCTGCCCTGGATGCTCTCCAGCCCCTCCGTGTCCTTTCCCTGAAAAAAAAATATCCTTTTCCTGGCCCAAAATGTTGGACGTGTTCAGATCAGAGAAATTTCACTGAGATTTTAGCAGAGGACCCTTGGCACTCGCAGATCTCCCAGGAATATTCCCACCAACCTTTTCTCCTTCTGGAATATTCCTGGATGCTGAATAAAAGGGATGCACCTCATCCATGACAGCTTTTTCCATCTGAATTTGTGTTCCAGGACATCCATTGCTCCAAAAAATGGGACACAGGAGGGGAAGCTCCAAACTGCTCTGAAAACTGTCCATGGAAAAATTCGGACCCACCCCCAGGTTCAAATTTAATTTAACAGGGATGAAGCCTTTCCCAGCTCTGAGAAGGGTGGGATTTTTGGGGAATGCTGAGTATTCCTGAATTTACAATTGTGTGTTGTTCTGGTTTGGAGAGATGGAGCTCATCTGCATTTCCCAGCCCGAGAAACCTCGGGAAACCTTCGGAGCCATTCCCGAGCATCTGGGATGGGGAAAACCGAGGGGCTGCTTTGAACTTTCTGGCACGGAAAAGGCGGAGAAGGGAAGAGCCCGGGAGTGGGATTGTCTCTGCGTCCAGAGAAGAAGGAGCTGGAAGCAATTCAGAGCCTCAGCCGAGCTCCAGAGGCCCTAAAATCCCAGCTGGAATCCCAGAGCTCGTATCCCGCTCGTTTTCGGGAGGCTGTAATGGAAAACAGCAGCCAGGGATAAGTGGCCGTGGCCACGTTAGCTCCGGGCTGGGACAATCCCGAGGCTCTCACGAGCTACTGCTCTGGCAAATCCCTGCTCCCAGGGGCACCAGAGCGCGGTCGTTTCCCTGGAAGCGGGAGCGGAGCAGCTGGAATGTTCTCAGAGAGGTGGATGCAGGGATGGAGAGGGGCTGAGAGACCCAAAGGGGAAGGGACGAAGTCATGGATCTGACAGGGAGTGGGGTGGGAAGCCTGGAGTGGTGGTGGGATCCTCCAGGAGCTCCAGCAGCTCCATGATCCAGAGCTCCAACCTTTCCCACCTGGAATTCCTCCCTGCTGTTGTCCTTACGGAGCTGAGGATGGAGCAGGCCTCTAGAAAGACATGGAAAAATGTGGAAAATCAGCCCAAAAATTTTGATTTTGCACGGACGAGACCAAAAAAATCTCCAAGCACCTCCAGGAGTTGTGGCTGGGAACTCTCCTGGAATGCCGCAGTCATGGAATAGTGGAATGTTAAGGATGGGATGGGATCTTAAAGATGATCCCATTCCACCCCATCCATGGGCAGGGACTTCCACTATCCCAGGTGGATCCAAGCCCCTGTGTCCAACCTGGCCTTGGACACTTCCATGGATCCAGGGGCATCCAGAGTCCTGCTCCTCGCTTTCCTTCCAAGCTCAGGTTTTATGGAATTGCTGGCTTGGCCGCCAATTCCATGGAAACTTGGCCATGTGTGGCACAAACCTTGGGATGTAAGCGCAGGATTCTGGCCAAAAGGATGGAGCTTGGAAAAACCTGGGATAGTGGGAGGTGTCCCTGCCCATGGCAGGAGGTGGAATTGGAAGATCTTCAAGGTCCCTTCCCACCCCAACCATTCCAGGATTCCATTAAATCTGCATCCAGGCTTTGCCTGGGAGGGAATCTCCAGCCCAGGGAGAGGAATTTTCTGGGAGGTGCTCCCGACCCAGCGGGACGCAAGGAACGTTTCCAGAGGGAGCTTCATTCCCTGAACTTTACAGGGCTTTGGTGGCAATCCTGGGATAATCCTGGAAGGGCTTTGTGCAGGATGTTCACTCTGGATTTGGAAAATTGGGTTGGACTCAGAAGGATGTGATTCTATGGGTTTCCACGTGTTTCTATGCAATTCCACGTGATTCCATGGGTTTCCACGTGTTTCTATGTGATTCCACGTGATCCCATGGGTTTCCATGTGGTTCCATGGGTTTCCTCTTGATTCCACATGATTCCATGTGTTTCCACGTGATTCCATGTGTTTCCATGGGTTTC
>NW_005054693.1:29542-33881 GCF_000277835.1 Geospiza fortis | reverse complement strand
TTCCATGTGATTCCACATGATTCCATGTGATTCCACGTGTTTCCATGTGATTCCACATGACTCCATGTGATTCCACATCATTCCACGTGACTCCACGTGTTTCCAGCTCTGCTGAATGGAAAGCGGAGAAGTTTGCTCACCGTGCCTCAGTTTCCCCCGGCCAGAAGAGCCTCCCTTGGCAGTTGTTTTGTGCATTCCAAATTAAAGGAAAAATCTGGATTAAAATGATTGAAAGTCTTGACTGAAATGATTGAAATCTTGATTAAAATCCACATGGATTTTAAATCCCTCCAGGAATGGGGTTAGGACAGCTGTGCCTGGGCTGGACGGCCCTTTCCATGAAGGAACATTCCCTAATTTCCAGCCTAAACCATCCCTGGCACATCCTGAGGCCATTCCCTCTCATCCTGTCCCTGTTCCCAGAGGTCTCAACCCCCCGGCAGGTGGGAATTCCAGAGAGGGAAAAGATCCCTGTGGATCCTCCTTTTCTCCAGGCTGAAACCCTTCCCAGCTCCTCAGGGATTCTGCAGCCCCTTCCCAGCTCCGTTCCCTTCCCTGGACACGCTCCAGCCCCTCCAGGTCTTTGTTGGGAGAGGCTCAAACTGTTCCTGAGATTTGGAATGTGGCCTCATTGTCACGGGATAGGGATGGGATAGGGATGGAATGGGATGGGATGGGGATGGGATGGATGGACCAGGATGGGGATGGATGGGATGGGATAGGGATGGGATAGGGATGGATGGGACAGGGTTGGGATGGATAGGATGGGACAGGGATGGGATGGGGATGGATGGGATGGGACAGGATCGGGATGGATGGGACAGGGTTGGGATGTATGGGATGGAACAAGGATGGGATGGGATAGAGATGGATACGATGGGATGGGATGGATAGGATGGGGTGGGATGATGGATAGGATGGGATGGGATGGGATGGGATGGGATGGGATGGGATGGGATGGGATGGGATGGGACAGGGATGGGATGGGATGGGATAGGGATGGATGGGACAGGGTTGGGAAGGATAGGATGGGATAGGGATGGGATGGGATGGGGATGGATGGGATGGGATGGACCAGGATGGGAAGGGATGGGACAGGATCGGGATGGATGGGACACGATAGGGATGGATGGGACAGGATATGGATGGACGGGATAGCAGCACTTTGTATTTGCCATGAATTCTCTGCAGACGATCCCACACCCTGGAGCTTTCCCACCTGAATTCTGCTCCCAAGGGCAGCTCCAAAGTTCTCCAGATCCACCAGGAAGAGACTGTGGATGCACCAGCCCGGGACCTTCCTGTGGGGCACTGAGGTGGGAGTACTGCCACAGTGGACTGAATTCCTTACACAGCCATTCCTGATGGAGTTCCCTCCGGAGGACACAACACTGAGATTCCAAGGGAAAACCACAAATCCATGGCAGGATTTGGGCTGGAAAGGGACCTCACCCAATTCCAACACCTCCCACCTTCCCAGGTTGCTCCTCCAGTGGATCCTTGCACGTTTCATCCCTCCACCCTCCCATTCCCATTCCCTCTTTGGAAACGGATCCAACAGAGCTCCAGCATTCCAGGGCCCTCTCCAGCCTCCCCACCCCTGGCTCTTCCCAATGGGAAGGATCAGCTGTGGCCAAGCCAGCCCTGAGCATGATCCATGAGGCCCTGAGGAGCTGTTGACAGGGGAAATCCAGGCAGGGCGAGATCTGAGGGAGCCGCGGGCACTGCTGGGCCCTGGCACTGGGACAATTCCCTGGATTTGTCCTGGATCCTTCTCCCGGGGAGTTTTGTTCCCCCAAGGGAATTTATGGCTCAGCCAGAGGCGGGAATCCCGTGCCAGGATTTTAATGAGGTCTTCGATAAATATTTCTCTTTTAGCTTAGGATAAAGGCAGGGTCTGCTCCGATGGAAAGGAGGGAAAATCCGGGAAAATCCATTTGTTTTCCCATTTAAGCAAAACCACACATCCCTGTAATTATAAGCAGCATCCCCTGGCAAACGTGTCCCTGTTTTTTGCTGGAATTATTTATGTCCTGCGAGTGGGAATTACACAGAGCCTGGTGCACAGCCCCCAGCTCCCGGGCTGTGAAATTGTTCCCATTTGTGGCTAAAAAAAAAAAAGGAAAACAACTGGAAAACAATTGGATTTATGGTTTGTCCGAACATCTGTAGGATTACGCTGGAGCTGGTGGTTGGAAAAGGAATTTTTCCTCTTTTTTCCCAAATATTTGGTTTACTTGAGGGGTGATTGTTGGGGGGGGGGGTGGCATTGTTGTTATGTTTTGGGAGTTTTGAGGATTGGGTTTTTTCTGGAAAATTCAGCTGGTGGCAGAGGTGGGTCTGGGAAAACTCCAAAAAGAGGATAAGGATGGATATTGTGTGTAAAGTGTGCAAAGAATTCAGGGGGAAAGAAATCCATGGAAAAGCAGAGATATCTGCAGTGTTTTCCCACAGAATATGAGAACTGGTGACAGCAGCATCCCAGAGTCCCTGGAAGTGTCCAAGTCCAGGTTGGACATTGGGGGTTGGACTCAGCTGGAACAGTGGGAAGTGTCCCTAAAAATGGATAGGGTGGGAATGGGATGGGATTTAAGGTCACTTCCAACCCAAAAAAAGTCTGGAGTTCTGGAGCCCCTCTGTTTTGGGAGAGCTGGGAATGTTCCCCTGGAGAAGGGAAAATTCCAGAGAATCCTCAGAGTGCCTGCAGGGGCTGCAGGAGAGCTGGAGAGGGACTGGGGACAAGGCCTGCAGGGACAGGAGCCAGGGAATGGCTCCCACTGGGAAAGGGGAGATTGGGCTGGCATCTTGGCAAGGAATTCCTGGCTGGGCTGGAATTCCCAGATTTGCTGGGGCTGCCCCTGGATCCCTGGCAGTGCCCGAGGCCAGGCTGGATCCACCTGGGACAGTGGGAGGTGTCCCTGCCCAAGGATGGGGTGGGAAGGGATGGAATTTAAGTTCCCTTCCCAACCAAACCATTCCATCATTCTCCTAAGTCCTTTCCAACCCTCCCAGTGTGGCTGCAGCAGCAGCACTTACTGTAGGCTCTGATAATTAACCTGTTAATTATTTAAACATTGTAATTAAATTTTAATTTTTGTTGCCAGATTCCAATTTCTCCATATCCATTTTTTCCCAGACCGTGTTTGCTTTGGGAGAGTTTTCCACACCAAAAACATTTTAAAAATAAGATCAATATTTTCCCTTTTCCATTAAAAGATAAATTTCATTCTCTACTCCCAAGTGTCCTTTATCTTGGAATTTATCACATTGCAATTGGGATGAAGCGAAATTTTTAAAGAATCTCTAATTATTAAAATGAAATTCCATAGAATCCAATTCATTTTCCCAACTGGTTTGTGATTCCAAGTTGTTTTGGAGATTTTTCTTTCCTTTTGCTTCACCTCAAGTGGGAGAAATGTTTCGGTATCCTGATATTTTTCAGGAACTGGGAAAATCATCTCTTCCACTTCCCCTTTTACCCCAAGGTACAGAGATGAGGTGAGAAAAAACCTGTTATACAAAGATTTGTGGGAAAAATTCCCAGTTTTGCGCCCACAGCTCCTTCTCCACTATCAATTTCCTGGATTCTGTGCCACAGGGAGCTGAAAAAGAGATGGAAAAATCTCGGGTGAGTTGTGGATTTTGACAGCTTGCTGGAAGTGCTGAATTTTGTGGGAATCGCAGGGAAAGGGCTCTGAATTCCAGCTGTTTATCCCTAATCAATCCATGTATTGATCAGGGATAAATCCCGGGATTGGTGCCTTTGGCAGCTGCAGGCCATTGTAAGGAAATTCCCTTTCCTTCCCAGAAATCCACCCTGTGGATAATTCCTGAGGGCAAGTTGTGGGAATTCCCTGTGGGAATCACTTCCCCTCTCTGTGCTTCACCCCCCTCACCTGAAACCCGGGATTTAATCCATGAAAAGTCTTTTCCAAGGGGTTGGGAGTGATAAGATTCGGGTTCCTTATCAAGGCCTGTGAGAAAGAGCGGAGAGACGGAATTCCAGCCTGGAATAATCAGCGCCAACACCCGGCTGTGGGTATGGATAACGTGGGAAATTCTCTCCAAGTGAAGCCACTTCCCACCTTTCCCTGGGAATCATTGCCCGGGTTGGATGTGGTGGAAAACATTCCACGCCCTCGCTCCCATGGGATACATCACCCCTGGATCCCGAGGTTTTCTGGGAATATCCGTGTTCCCAAGGGCTGAGGGGAGGTGACCACATCCATAATTCCGGCTGCGTCCAGCACAAAGAGTTGGCTCCTGGAAAACATCTTTGGGCATGGTTGGAATTATTTTCCCAAGGAAACGCTCCCTGGCCGGAGTGCTTTGATTCCTC
>NW_005054693.1:11155-29398 GCF_000277835.1 Geospiza fortis | reverse complement strand
AGCAGGAATATGAATCCAGCTGTGGGGTGGAATTTGGGAAGGTGGGGCTGGAATTGGAGAGGTGCTGGAAGGAGATTTGGGATCACTTGGAATTCTGGTGCCCTGGAGTGAAGCAAAGGCAAGAAATCCTGGTGGAAATCCCTGGAATTGTTCAATCCGGGTGTCACCAGCTGTCCCTTGTCCAAATCCAAGCGGATCCAGGGTCGGACATCCCCACCCCGATGGAATCACCAGGTACAAAGGGATGTTTGGAAATCTGATCCCAAAAAAGCGACCTCGTCCAGCTGGGAATTTCGGGTGGATTAAAGCACCACGAGGACCGGATGCTCTTACTCACAGCGAGGTTTGTGTGGGACAGGCGGGGAAGGAATCCCAGGAAAACCAAAAGCCTGGCTTTGGAAAAATTCCCTGGGCTTCCCTAAGGAATTCTGGCACACAGGGACAGGGTGGTCCTTGGATTGGAGATTCCAGTTTATCCCGGATTGGAGATTCCACCAATTCCCCTCCAGACACAACTGCTCCAACCCCAGGTGGTGTCCAAGGAATTACCATGGATAACATTATTATTATTTTTATTACTAATTATTATTACAATTATCATTATGGATAACCATTGATAACAACAACACAATAATAATAATAATAATAAATAACAATAATCATCATCATCATGGATATTGTTGAAAACATTATTATAATTATTATTACTATTATTATTAATTATTATTATTATCATGGATAACATTATTATTATTACTAATTATTATTACTATTATCATTATGGATAACCATTGATAACAACAACAACATAATAATAATAATAAATAAAAATAATCATCATCATAATCATCATCATAATCATAATGGATATTATTGATAACATCCTTATAATTATTATTACTATAATGATAATAATGAGAATAATGACAACAACAACAACAACAACAACAACAACAACAACAACAACAACAACAACAACAACAACAATAATAATAATAATAATAGAAAAACATTTCTACCTGGAATAACTAATAATAACATTAATATTCCCTTCCAGGATCACTGGGAATCTCCCATTCCACTGATGGATACTGGCTCCTGCTCCAGCAAATATGCTGGGATTTGGCCTCTGCTCCTCTTAAAATCCCTGGAAAACATTGTGTCCAGCCCCTCATGTTTTCCTGGGATTTTCCAGGCCCCATTTCTGGTGATTTTTTTTCCCCCCAATTTTGATAAATTCCACAATTTTTCTAAATTCACAAATTTTTCTTAAGGAAAAAAGTGGGAAAATGTGGTGATATTTTCCATGGACTTGCTCTTGTTTGGAGCTGGGAGGGCTCTGGAGTTAGCTGGAATTTTGGGATGGCAAATTTTAACAGGAAAAATGAGAAATAACTGGGATTTCAAACAGAAGGAATCCTCACAATCCCAGCTCAGCTTTTCCAGGGAATTGGGATTGTGGTCCTACACCTTCATCCCAATTCTCTGGGACAAACTCAGGGTTCCCCTTTGGAATGACCCAGGAACACCCATCCTTGGAGACTTTGTTCCACGTCTTTGACTCCATGAGGAAATCTGGGATCCAGGCAGTGCTGGGAGCAACTTCCAGAAGGAAAAGAGACGGGATTTGGCTGGAGATTCCAGAGGGATTCTGGTTTTAGCTCAGCGAGGCTTGAGGGGAATTCCTTCATTTCCAGTCCCAAAATCTCGCAGAAAGGAAAAACTTCCATTCGCTTCCAAGCGCTGGCACGTTCCCAGAATTCCAGGATTTTGATGATTCTGTATTCCATGAATCCCACCTGCTCCTAAAACCTGGAGAGTTTTGCTGTTTTCCTGCAAACCACAGCCTTAAATCCCATCCCATTCCTACACCACCCATGGGCAGGGACAATTCCCACTATCCCAGGTGGATCCAACCTGGCCTTGGCCATTTCCAGGAATCCAAGGGCAGCCACAGCTTCTCCGGGAATTCTATCTCAGTCCCTCCCAACCCTTGCAGCCAGGAATTCCCAAGATCGCATTGATTGTGCAGAATTCCATCCTCCAGATCCCAAACCCATGGCAGAGAAGGAATTTCCCTGCTCAGCTCCCTGGTGCCAAGGGACAGAGCCCCTGTATCCCACCTGGAATTCAGCCAGGATTTGGAATCCGCCCCTCCATGTCAAAACCAACCTTAGAACAACAAATCCAATCCTTTCCTCATCTGTAATTCCTGGGATTCCATGGGCCCTCCTTGTCTAAACTCCTTGGGAAAACATCCAGGGCACGGCCCCGGCCGCGCTTCCGAAGGAATTTGTGGGATTATGTCGGACAGTTCCAGGCGAGCCGAGATCAAAGGTATCGGGTTGCAGGTTCAACAAAATCCTAATGGGACGCGACAGCCGGGTCATTCCGTGGGGTTGAGCTGCCAGGATGGATTGGAGGAGATCTCCCGTTCCAGGAGGCTGTTCCGGGATGAGGACGGAGGATGCTGCTGCGCATTGTCCTTAGGGAATGTTAGAATGGGAATAAACGGGAAGGGGATTCGAGACGGAGCTGGGAAGGTGAATCAGACAGGAATTTTGATATTTGGAATTCCAGGTGTTTGGAGGAGGGATGGATTGGAAAAGGGATTGGAAGAGGGATGGATTGGAAGAGGGATTGGAGCAGGGATGGATTGGAAAAGGGATTGGAAGAGGGATGGATTGGAAGAGGAATTGGAGCGGGGATGGATTGGAAAAGGGATTGGAAAATGGATGGATTGGAAAAGGGATGGATTGGAAAAGGCATTGGAAGAGGGATGGATTGGAAGAGGAATTGGAGCGGGGATGGATTGGAAAAGGGATGGATTGGAGGAAGGATGGATTGAAAAAGGGATCAGTTAGAAGAGGGATGGATTGGAAGAGGGATGGCTTGGAGCAGGGATAGATTGGAAAAGGGATTGGAAGAGGGATGGATTGGAAGAGGGATTGGAGCAGGGATGGATTGGAAAAGGGATTGGAAGAGGGATGGATTGGAAGAGGAATTGGAGCGGGGATGGATTGGAAAAGGGATTGATAAATGGATGGATTGGAAAAGGCATTGGAAGAGGGATGGATTGGAAGAGGAATTGGAGCGGGGATGGATTGGAAAAGGGATGGATTGGAGGAAGGATGGATTGAAAAAGGGATCAGTTAGAAGAGGGATGGATTGGAAGAGGGATGGCTTGGAGCAGGGATAGATTGGAAAAGGGATTGGAAGAGGGATGGATTGGAAGAGGGATTGGAGCAGGGATGGATTGGAAAAGGGATTGGAAGAGGGATGGATTGGAAGAGGAATTGGAGCGGGGATGGATTGGAAAAGGGATTGGAAAATGGATGGATTGGAAAAGGGATGGATTGGAAAAGGCATTGGAAGAGGGATGGATTGGAAGAGGAATTGGAGCGGGGATGGATTGGAAAAGGGATGGATTGGAGGAAGGATGGATTGAAAAAGGGATCAGTTAGAAGAGGGATGGATTGGAAGAGGGATGGCTTGGAGCAGGGATGGATTGGAAAAGGGATTGGAAGAGGGATGGATTGGAAGAGGGATTGGAGCAGGGATGGATTGGAAAAGGGATTTGAAAAGGGATGGATTGGAAGAGGGATGGATTGGAAAAGGGATCGATTGGAAAAGGGATGGATTGGAAAAGGGATGGATTGGAGGAAGGATGGATTGGAAAAGGGATCAGTTAGAAGAGGGATGGATTGGAAGAGGAATTGGAAGAGAGATGGATTGGAAAAGGGATGGATTGGAAGAGTGATGGATTGGAAGAGGGATGGATTGGAAGAAGGACAGATTGGAAGAAGGATGGATTGGCGCAGGGATGGATTGGAGGAGGGATTTTTCCCAATGCGTCATCTCCGGAAAAGCGACACTTCAGCCTCAGTGACGGGGCCCAGTTTAGGTTCAATTAAATTTAAAATTTAAAAATTAAAATTAAAATAATCACTTAAAATTTAAGTGATTAAATAATTTAAACATTTCCTACCCAGAAAATATTTTATTATCCATTGCCATGTCCAAAAATCCGAGGGATACGGTGGACAAATTGGAATCTTTGGAGTGTTTGCAAGGAATAACAATTTTATCCCCAGACCACCAACACCACCTGGAACCAGCGGGGAAGGATTTGGGATGTTGTGGATGAGGTTGGACAGGACCCAGCCCATGGAAGTTTTTCCCAGAAATAACCGAACCATCCCTTTGTTCCCAACACCAAATCCTGCCCAAATCCCAAACAAATTCCAGCTCCTGGGAGGAAAATTACCTCCAGCCCAAAACTCCATTTTTTGGTGGGCCAGGAAAAGCCTTTGGGATGTTCAAAAATCCCAAATGATGGATTTTATCCTATTTGGTGCCACCATGGAGTCTTCCAAGGGAAAACAGCCCCGGAGAGCATGATCCAAATCCAGGATTTTGGCTCACGGCAGCTCAGGAGCCAAACCATCACCCAGCATTCCAAAATCCGATGGGAAGCTGTTGGTTTGTGAGGAAAATAAGCCAGGAATGAGGTTCCCAGCAGTTTCCAGCTCCAGGATTCTCTTTTAGGGGGGAAAAAGACACCAAAGGTGAATTTATCCAAAAGGTGAATCATGACTGGAAAGAATTCCAAGAGGAAATAATCTCATGGATCAAGGCAGCTGCTGATAGTCAGGAGCTTTGATCCCTAAAAACCAACAACCCACGGATCCAGCTCCGGCTCCTCAGCTCCCTCTTTTTTTCCACCTTTCCATCCAGATGTGAGGAAAATCCAGCAGAGGAACAAAGATATCCCGGTGCTTTGGGAAGTTAATTCCTTAGGAAAACAAAGCAAACCCCTGGGATCAAATGGAACGAGCTGGTGAGAAATCCTGGGATTCCTCAAGGTTTTGACAGCCCCTTATCTCCGGTGGGATGTGACGGAGCGATGGGAAAAATGCGGAGCCAGAGCAGCTGCCACAGCAGGTGGAGAAAAGCAGGAAAGGAGTTGGCCGGAAAAATGGAAAGATCAAAAAAAAAAAAAAATCCAAACAATTCCGGAAAAAATAGGGGAGGAAAGGATAAGGAGGACACGGAGAGGGCAACGGAGGGAAGCGAGAAATAGAGAAGCTGCTCTGGACTTGGAATTTTCCTCTGTGGTTCCAAAAAACTCGTGGCCAAGAGCCAGGTTTGAGGAATGACCTCACTGAGGCCTCACCAGGACCTGAGGAGGAGCAGGAAAAGGAGGGAGAGGGAATTTCTGGTGGGATGGAGGGACAGGAGCCAGGGAATGGCTCCCACTGGGAAAGGGGAGATTGGGCTGGCATCTTGGCAAGGAATTCCTGGCTGGGCTGGAATTTCCAGATTTTCTGTGGCCGCCCCTGGATCCCTGGCAGTGCCCAAGGCCAGGTTGGATCCACCTGGGACAGTGGGAGGTGTCCCTGCCCGTGGATGGGATGAGTTTCAGGTCCTTTCCCACCCAAAGCATTCCATGATTCCATGGTTTTCTTCCCTGTGGTGAGCAGTGCCAGAGGAGCCCGGAGCAGTTTGAGGGATGTTTCCACACAAACATTTCTGGAGTGGTTTTAAAGCCAAGCCAACCTTTTCCCGGCTTTTGGAATCGCTTTGAACTTTGGGAGCCACTTTGGAGCACCAGAACCGCAGCGATTCCGGAGCTCCACGCAAAACTGGGTGAAGACAAATCCCAAAAAAAGCTTTTTTTGGAGGAAAACCAACTCCGTGTGCCCAGCAGCTTGGGAAGGAAGGAGCTGCCAGCCAGACCTGGAGAGGAGGATCCGATCCAGGGAAGAGCAGCTGGGATTCCATGGAAATAACTCAGCCCCATCCCCAGGTGATAAAACAGCTGAATTCCAGCCCAGCTGATCCCGGAGCAGGGAATAAATCTGGGAAGTTCTCACTCCCTTCTTTCTGTGCTGGGGGTGCAGCTGAGCCTGAAAAAAAGGGAAGATTTTTGGCAAGAAAGGAACTTTTTCCTGGTTTTTTGCTGTTGGGAGGAAGCCAAGGGCTGAACATCCCCATCCACAGCAGAGCTGGAGCAGAAGGAGAGAGGGAAAAGGAAGGAAAAGGCAGAAGGGAGGGAAAGGAGACCCAGGAAAAAAAAAAAATTAAATCAAATCTGTGAGGTGTGGAAAGGGAGAGAAAAGTGAGGGGGGAAGGAATTAAAAGAGGGAGAGGATGGGAAGGGAAAGGAGAAGGAGACTCTGGAAAAAACTGGGGGATGGGAAAGGGAAAGAAAATGAGAGGGAAGAAAATTAAAGGGGAGATGTGAAGGAATAAAGGGAATTGTGGAAAAAAGGGGGACAAGTCGGTTTGGGAATTGTGACAGGGAAAATTGGGAAAAACCGGTTTGGGAATTGTGACAGGGAAAAGGGGGGAGAAGCCAGTTTGGGAATTGCAACGGTAAAAATTGGGAGAAACCAGTTTGAAAATTGTGGGAGGTGAAAATTTGGGAGAAGCCAGTTTGGGAATTGTGAGAAGTGGAAAAGGGGGGAGCAGAAGGTTTGGGAATTGTGACAGTGAAAAGAGGGAGCAGCCTGTTTGGGAATTTTGGGCAGGAAAATGTGGGGAATAACTGATTTGGGAATTGTGACAGGGAAAAGGGGGAGCAGCCGGTTTGGGGAAGATTTGAGGTTTCCAAACAGGAATTTCTCCCCAAAAATGTGGAGAAGGGCAAAGCAGGAGGAGGGAGCGAGGAATCACAGAATCCTTTAAAAACCCTGGAAAATCATCCAGCCCAACCTCAGAACAACTAGGGACAGCTGGATCCTTCCCCTCCTTGGGAATGAGGAGCAGCTCCCTGGAGGTTTTCCTCCCGAAACGCTTTTCCCTCATGGCATTCCCGGCTCTGCTCCAGACGATCCCGATCCCAACCCTTCCCTGCCGTCCACGTGGAGCTGTTTGGAGAGCAAACAATTCCTGCCCCGCCGGCGGCCCCCGGCCCTGCCTGCCACACGTGCGAGGGCCCCCGGGAATTCCTTCCCAAACAATCCCGTTTGGGATCGTGTCCTTTGGCTGCCCCGGAGCGACCCCAGGAGCAGTGGAACAAAACCCTTCTCTCCCCATCTTTTCCACAGATTCGCTCCAAGGAGAAGGGAAACGTGGAAAAAATGTCCGGAAGCGGTTGGGTGACGCCTCTCCCCCCAAAAAAATCCAAACCCCCGCTGGAATATTTCCCTCCCCTGGGGTCAGCATGCAGGTGGGAGAAATGTTCCTGCTGGGATCGCTTCCAGCTTGGAAAAGCCGTTATTTATGGGACACGAACATCCAAAGGAGATTTTGTTTGTTCTTTCCAGCTGTCCTTGAAATCCAGCCGGGAAAGGGACGCTCAGGGCACCGGAGGGGATGGGAATTTGTGAGAAAAGCAAAGGGAATTGTTTTTATCTGGGAATAGCCCCTTGAAGAGACCGCAGAGATGGAAAAGGTTTTTCCAAACAGGCGACACCAATCCCTGCTCCTCACAGCTCCCTGGAAAAGGGCTTTTCCTGGATTTTTTCCTCTCTTCCAGGAGCTGGATAAAACCAGACCTCTGAGAAAGCTTGGAAATCTCCAGGTGAGGAAAAATTCCTCTGTTTTCCTCTCCGAGTCCTTCCCGTCTCAGGAAAATTCAGTGTAAAAAGGAAAAAGATGAAAGCTGAGGGATAAATTCCCTTTCTTCCTGTGCCTTGCCTTGGAAAATTCCTCCCTGTGTCATGGGAGGTGGGAATTCCTCATGGAAAACTGTTCTTTCCTCATGGAAAACCAGTTTGGAGCAAGGTACCACTGCAGCGTCTTGGAATTACGAGGGAATCACTCAGGGACAGCCCTGACATTCCCAAGTTTCCACGACTGCTCGCTGGGATATTTCCAGGCTTTTCCCATGCCAAAGCCTTTCCTGGTGCCAATTCCAGTTGCTGGAGCCAATTCCAGTTCCAAAAGCTGGAATTGAGCCAGAGGTTACAAACTTTAGGGAGAAACCGGCTCCAAAAGTTCTCCTAAAGCTCTGGATCTGTTGGAGTCCTGCAGGATTCCTGCGGCTGGAGGGAAACTCTTCCCAAATGGCCAAGGAAAAAGCTTCCCATGGGTACTCCAAGGTGGAAAAAGCAGAAATTTGGGAGTGGTTTTTTTATTCAAAAATCAAATTTTAATTCTGCTTTCAGGGTCCGATTCCCAAATCTGGCGCAGATTCCACCAAAATCTGCATTTCCATAAGAATAAAATAATCCTGGAATTGTTACATTTGCGCAAAGACTCCAAAATTATCAAATCCAACCCAATTCCCACCACATTCACCACAAACTTTTCCTCCAAACGCCACATCCATAAATTCTTTGGACAATTCCAGGGATTTGGATTCCACCACTGCCCTGGGCATCCAATCCCTGACAGTCATTTCCATGGATAAATTTTTCCCTAATATTTATTCCAATATTTATTTATATTTATTCCAATATTCCCTAATATTTGTTCACCGACCATCCCATGGTGTTATCCCAGGAAAAACAGGCTTAGCTTTATCCCTTTCCTGCAGAAATAACTCTTGGATTGTCCTGTTTTTCCTGGCTGAGATGGTTCCCCCATCCTCAGGAATTCCAGGGGGTAAAGATTCCAATGCAAAAGAAATCAGACCAAATAATCGGATTTTTACCACAAATCTCTTCCGTGAAGGATTTTTTTTCCCCCAGGAGAAGCTCAGGATGGAAATGAGCAGGAATTTCCTCATGGAAAGGGTGGTCAGAGATTGGAATTACCCAGGGAAGTTTGGATTCGCCGTCTCTGGAGGTATCCAAGGGATTCCTGGATGTGGCACTCAGTGCCAAGGTGGGGATTGGGCACAGCTTGGACTGGATCATCCTGGAATTCCGACCTCAGTGATCCCAGAATTCTGTGCCGGCGGTGATTCCAGCTGTGGTTGTCCCATCTGACACCTCTGCCTAAGTTTAAACTCCTGCTTTAAGCTGGATTTTAAGGAAAATCCCTTCATGGAAAGGGTTGTCCAGCCCTGCCCAGATCCCCAACACAGCACCTCCCGAGTATCCCAAGGATTCATTCCGGCTCCAAAAGGGATTGGTGGTTCCTCACATCCCATGGGAACATCTCCTGCTCCCACACAGGAGGGAAAATCTGCCACCTCCACCTTTTCCTTCATCTCTCCCAAGGCCCACAAAAATCCTGGGAATCACCCAAGCCAACGCAACTCCTGCCACCTTCTCCCTTTATGGAATTCTTGTCCCTGCTTGGATGGAGAAATCAGAAAATTTCGGCTGCTCTGTGGCCAAAAAATTCCTGCCTGGAGCCTTCCCTCCTCGGGGAACATTCCCGATGAGCCAACAAGAGGAACCACAGGGAGAGAGCTGGAAAATCCCTCCGGATTTGATGTTTCACACATTCCCGGCCACTTCAAAGGCCGCATTCCCCAAGGAATTGTTCTGGCCATGGCCTTGGTGCCCTTGTTCTGGTTGGGAAATGTTCATTCCGAAGGAAACCTGGATGCACTGGGATAACTCCTGACTCAACTTTCTGGAAGCCAGTAAATCTTTTTTTTCCCAGTAATCTAAGGGATGTGGGAATTTTTTAGGTCCCAGAACCGGCGGCGCTGTCAGCAATTCCTCAGAGGAGCTGGGCAGTGCAGGGAATGTTTGATTTTCCTGGAGAACTCCGGCTTTGCTGAGCAGATTCAGTATTTATCTATTTGAAAGCTGTTTTATACAAACACAGGAAAAACTTGGGATCATGGAATGGTTTGGGTGGGAAAGGAGCTTAAATCCCATCCCATTCCACCCCATCCATGGGCAGGGACACCTCCCACCGTCCCAGGTGGATCCAGCCTGGCCTTGGGCACTGCCAGGGATCCAGGGGCAGCCCCAGCAAATCTGGGAATTCCAGCCCAGCCAGGAATTCCTTGCCAAGATCCCAGCCCAATCTCCCCTTTCCCAGTGGGAGCCATTCCCTGGCTCCTGCCCCTGCAGGCCTTGTCCCCAGTCCCTCTCCAGCTCTCCTGGAGCCCCTCCAGGCACTCTGGGGATTCCCTGGATTTTTCCCTTCTCCAGGGGAACATTCCCAGCTCTGCCAGCCTGGCTGCAGAGCAGAGAAGCTCCAGAATCCTGGAATGGTTTGGGTTGGAAGTGACCTTAAATCCCATCCCATTCCACCCCATCCATGGGCAGGGACACCTCCCATATCCCAGGTGGATCCAATCCCAGTGTCCAGCCTGGCCTTGGACACTTGCAGGGATGAGGAATCCACAGTCACTCTGGAAAACCCTCACACCCCTGATTCCCCCTTTTCCACGCTCTGTGGATTTTCACACAGAACGCCTTCCCGGAGTTGTCATCCCTGTCCTGCCCCAAATCCACCACAGAGGTTCCATGAAGCGCTGAGCGGTGGCAGGACCCGAAGGAGCCATCCCTCTTTTTGTTTGCCATATTCCCAGAGATTTTTCTTTTACTGTGTATTCACAGAGCTTTTTTCCTCAGAAAACGTGGAATTATTTCCTCGTCCTGCAGGAGAGGTCAGGACCAAGCTGACATCAATATTTCGGGGATGGTTCCTGCCAGTCTCGGCAGCGGGAAAAGCCACCAGAACATTCCAAACACCAGCTCTTTCCCAAGTCCTCCTCCGGCTACAAACACCAAAGCCAAATGTCCCACATTTTAAGTGCCACTGGCACTGGTGGCACCCCCAGCCAGGCTCCCGAATTGTTTGTGCATTCCCTGAAATAATTTTGGGTGTGGCAATCCCAGCCGGGGGTCGGGAGCCGGCTCAAGCTGGCTCCGGTTGGGATCAGGCTGCGCTGTTGTGAAGGAAATTACTTGGAAGAGCAACCCTACGGATGGAATCCATCAAATCTGTCTGGACTTCAGCTCTTGGGGATGCTCCACTGGTCTTTTCATTCCAGAGGAATTTGTGGCCTCGTTGTCTCCGGGGCTCCTTTGAAGCTTTTCCGAGTCTGGCTTGGGGACGAGGGATTTTCCCGAGGTGACAAATGGGAGCAAAGGGTTCTTGGGGTGGGACTGGGAAAGGGTTTCACCCTCAGAAAGAAGGGAATTCAAACAGGGACACCTCCCACTGTCCCAGGTGGATCCAGCCTGGCCTTGGGCACTGCCAGGGATCCAGGGGCAGCCCCAGCGAATCTGGGAATTCCAGCCCAGCCAGGAATTCCTTGCCAAGATGCCAGCCCAATCTCCCCTTTCCCAGTGGGAGCCATTCCCTGGCTCCTGCCCCTGCAGGCCTTGTCCCCAGTCCCTCTCCAGCTCTCCTGCAGCCCCTCCAGGCACTCTGAGGATTCCCTGGAATTTTCCCTTCTCCAGGGGAACATTCCCAGCTCTCCCAGAGCAGAAGGACTCCAGAATCCTGGAATGGAAATAAAAGGAACCCAAAAGAAATCACCAAAAAGAGGGACACTGGAATGCTGTCACAGTTGGAGAAAAAGGGAATCTTTCCCCCTGGAGCTGAGCAGAAGCTGATGAGAACCAAATTCCTCTTGGTAACGAATTTAAGGGATAAATTGTAGGGAAGGAAAAGGCCTGGATGTGCTGAGAGAGATTTTGTGGGAAGAACTGATGGGATAACTCTGGGTGATCCAAGGTGGGCTGGACAGAACATTCCAACCGCTGGAAAAACACCCGACTTCCCCCTTGCCTTCAGCACTCCACTAAAACCAATTAATTTTCATTAATTAACTGAACTTTGAACTCACCAATTCCCAGGAAAAAAAAGCATTCCTTTTGTCCATTTGGATTGAAAAAATGGGGGGGATTTCCTCTGGAAGCAACGAAAAATCCCACAGAGTTCCCTCCTTTCTTTCTCCATCTCCAATATTTATGCTGGAAAATTTTTGTCCTTGGAGTTCCCTTTTTTCCCTTCCAGGTTCATCTTTGTCCTGTTTGCTCCAAAAGTGCTACAGATCCAATAAAGCTCAGAATCCAGGGAATAAAATCCTTGGATTAAAAATTTCCCAAGCTGTTTGCAGGGAGCAGGGACCACACCCCAGGGGGAAAGAAAAGGATAAAAATCTGGGATGTGAATCCACCTGGAAAAAAGGGATTTTGGATTGTGTACCCATCTCATGCTGATTCCAGGTGGGAAAAACTTTTGGGATGTGGTCCAGGTTTAAATCTTGAATTTGAGATTGCAAAGCCCAGCTCTCAAGCCTGGCCCAGGCAAGCTCAGGGCTGGGCTTTAGTTCCAAATCCATTCCTCGGAGAGAGGGAAACTGAGGCACAGCCAAGGATTTTTTTTCCGGTTTGGATCCACATCTGCGCCCAAAACTTTGGAGCAGTTTCTCCAAGGAGTTCTGTTTGTTTGTTAAAATCCAAACTTTTCCACAGCTTCCACCTGGATCCTTTCCAGGCCTGGAGTTTCAAGGAAGAGCTCTTAAGCCAGGCCCAGGCAAGCCCAGAACTGGGCTTTAGTTCCAAATCCATCCCTCGGAGAGAGGGAAACTGAGGCACAGCCAAAAACCCTGTTGGATTCTTCCCAGTTTGGATCCACATCTGTGCCCGAAACTTTGGAGCAGCTTCCCTGAGGAGTTTGTTTGTTAAAATCCAAAATTTTCCGTAGCTTCCATTTGGGTCCTTTCCAGGCCTGGACTTTAATGGAAAAGCTCCTTAAAACAAATCCATGGAAAAAATGAACTCCCTTGAGCCTTTTTCCAGATGATTCTAAGGAGTGGGAATGTCACGGCTCCAGCACTGGAGTTTTCCTCCGGTTGGGTTATCCTGCTCCAGGTTTGCTTTTCCTCCGGGAATTCTCCCTGGTGGGAGCCTCTGTGATTTCCTGACCTCATCCAGGGATACCGTGCCCGTCTTTTCCTTGGAAAAGCTCCTTGGAAAAGGAATGCTGAGCTGCTGTTGGCTGTGATGCACATCCCAATTAATCTCTTTAAAATGATCCAGGCAAACGGCATCTTCTGAATTCCATGATTTTTTTTTTCCCCACCGGGAATGATGAATCCTGTGAGTTTTCCTCATGCTGTAAATTCTCAGCACAATCAATTCTGATTAACTGTGATTAATTATGATTAATTTTCTCATGAGCTCTTACCAAATATTTCGTGGTTTAGTGGATACATCTGGAAAAAAAAAAACAACAGCAATTCCTTGGAATATTTGCCGGAAAGATCCATCTGGGGTGCTCGAAGGTTGAGTTTGGAGGTGGAGGAGGGAGGATGGAGCTCCGGATTTCACCCCGTGGGCCATGAAAATCTGGGACGGATGGATTATTTCCAAGGAATCTCTGAAGATTTCAATCCTAGACAAACAGTTTTGTCTGTGCTCCTCGGAGATTTCCATGAGGAAAATTCCCTCAGGGAGTCGCAGCTCCACTGGGAGACCTCTGGGGATCCAAAAAGATCAAAAACCTTGGAAAGACGCCACCAGACTTCGAATTCCAGGGGTTCTCCTTGCCCTTATCCCAACACCAACCTCGTGGAGATGCTCCATGTGCTGAAGGTCTTCCCAGAGGAGACCCAAAATCCTGGAAAAGGGGAGGGGGCACCCCTGGATTCATGCCCAGGATCGGGAACTTCTGACTCGCCGCAGCAGAGGGCAGCAATGGCCCACACTCCACAGCCAGGCAATTCCAGTGGGATTTGGGAAAAAGATCCGTGCGGAAAGCGCCTCAAAAAGAACCAAACCAAAGGGAAAAGATCCCCTCAGCTCCAGGAGAAAGAGCTCCAAGTCCAGGGATTTGCTTCATCTTTGGGTGATTCCTTTAACAGCCAAAAAAATGTGGGAAGAGAGCAAGGATGGGATAGGAAAAAGAAAGGAATGTGGATGATCCTGATGGAAAAATGACCCGCAGCCATCCATGGGATCCTTGTGGCTTTCCTGGAGGGCTTGAAATTAGGCACAGGGAAACAGCTCAGGGAAACACTTCCAGTTTCTTCCCGCAGAATCTGTGGCTTTGGAAAAGCTGGATTCTCTTTGGGATCTCCATCCCAAATATCCTGGGAAGGACAGAACCTTGGGGATCCCACCCAAGCTGCTCCAGGTGTATTTCCAGGGAGGGTGTTTCCAAAGCACCTTCTGGCTGCTTATTCCTGAGGTTTTTAACCCTTTTGGATTCCCAAAGGAATTGAGGAATCATGGAAGCTGGGAATGTGAATCCTGCAGGAAAATTTGGGATCTGGGACTCTATGGAGAGGCTGCTGAGGCTTGTCTGTCTGGGGCTGTAATTCCCTGATGGTTTTCCATGTAGGAAACCACATGGACATGGAGACCTGGCTCCACAGGTGATGGTTGAGGGCATGGAATTCTGGAATCGTAAGTTCATGGAATGGGTTGGGTTGGAAGGGACCTTGAGGGTTTTCTCATTCCAACCCCACTGACAAGGGAAAAATTCCACCATCCCAGGGCACTCCAGGAGAGCTGGAGAGGGACTGGGGACAAGGCCTGCAGGGACAGGAGCCAGGGAATGGCTCCCACTGGGAAAGGGGAGATTGGGCTGGCATCTTGGCAAGGAATTCCTGGCTGGGCTGGAATTCCCAGATTTGCTGGGGCTGCCCCTGGATCCCTGGCAGTGCCCAAGGCCAGGTTGGATCCACCTGGGACAGAAGGAGGTGTCTCTGCCCATGGAATGGGGTGGATGGGATGAGTTTGAGGTCCCTTCCCACCCAAACCATTCCATGATTCCATGGTTTTAGTCTCCAGGACTAGACTGGCTCCGGAGGCTCTGGACAGAGCAGGGGAAGGATGGAGCTGTCCCTCCATCGCTAAATCTGGCGCTCATCCAGCCCCAATTCCCTGGAGCAGAGCTCAGGATTCCTGGAGCTGCTGGATCCCGAAGATATCCAAAGGAAAAACCTCTGGGCATTTTCAGGGATTTCCCTCCACGGAGAGAGGAGCCATGGAAGGAAACAGGACCATCCCACCTTTCCCACCTTCTCCTCTCTTCCAAAGGAGCTGCTTTGCAAATTCCATTTCCAAGACTTAATTCCTGGGATTCTTCCAAGTCCTGCTGTCATCCCAAGGGCCTCTGTTTATTTACATTTGGATTTTATTTAGCCCTGTCCGACGTCTTCATGTCCAACCCCATTAATTGCCAATTAACTGCCTCATCCCTGGTTCCCGGGGATGGGATGACCTTATCCTGGTGTTTTATCCCTGAGTTTGTTTATCTGGAATTTTGGAGAGACATCAAACCTTAACGCAAAGGCCTCAGCCTATGGAGCAGGAGGCACATCCCAGGGGAAGCAATTTTAAAGGATTCATCCTTACCTCCAGGAAAAAACTTCCAAAATTAATTTTTTTTTAAATTTAACACACAGCTGAAGGAATTCAGTTTTTTTAAAGGAAAATCCAGATTTGTTGGAAGCAAAATCCCTCATTTTGTTGGAGAGATTCCTCTCTGTTTTTATTGGCACTTAAAGATCTTAGGTGGACACATCCTAAAAATATTCTTGGGATCAGGATTTTGATGCTGTGGCATAAATCTTCTTTTTCAATCTTTTAAACAGCATTAAATGCCAAAAATTCTCATTTTTCCTAAAAATATTTTTTTGTTAAAAATTACAGGGTTTGAGAGGTCTTGGTGGGAAAAAAAGCAGAAAAAACCCAAATTTCTTCCATTTTTGATGGGCTCCCATCCAACTCTGATTCTGAAGGGGACACACGACTATGAAATTATTAATCCCAGAATTCAGAGGGAATAGGAATCCTTTTCCCAACTGATATCCCTAAGAATGCAAAGGAACTGGGAAATTTGGGATGACAGGCTCCTCTGCGCATCCCACTTTTCCTCAAATGTTTTGGGAATGGGCCGGCACTGCTCCTGGAATTCTGGGATTACGGTTTAAGAAGCAGCCGGAGCTTCTCCACTACAGGACACATGGGAGGAGGTTCCAGGATATTCCAGAGGAAACTGACCTGTGGCAGGAGCAGCTGGGATGGATTTTGTCCCTCCTTCTGCCTCTCCTGGGTCGTGTTTGTCCCCAGCGCCATGGATTTTTTCCTTTTCCTTCCCTTTCTGTGCTCCGAAAGAAAAAAGAATAAATGAGGAATTAAAACTTTGATTGGCTGCCAGTCCCTCTCCTTAAATCATTCACAGATTCCCAGGCTGGTTTGGGATGGAGGCACCCTGAAGATTTTGGGATGTTTTGTTGGATATCTGCAGAAATCCAAACCCTTCCCATGCTCATCTCTCCCTCAGGCAGCCCCTTCCTCCCCAGGAAGGGAATTGGGATGAACAATCCCATCAACCATCCCAGGAGAGCCTGAAATGGCTGAACAGAACCTGGGCTGCGCTTAGGGCTCAGGGTCAGCTCAAACCAGGCCAGATGTCAACCAAATAATCCTGAAATTCCCATCTTAGACTTTCTACCAGTCCCTCTCCTTAAATCATTCACAGACTCCCAGACGGGTTTGGGACGGAGACACCCTAAAGAAGTCGGGATGTTTTGCTGGATATCTGCAGGAATCCAAACTCTTCCCATGCTCATCTCTCCCTCAGGCAGCCCCACCCTCCCCATACCCTGAGTGTCAGCACATGATTCCAGACGGCTTCACCCCACACAGAAAGAGTCACAGCCCGCCAGGTGTCACATCCCAGCCTCTGGAATAAACCTCAGAGGGCTGCCAGCACCTGCCCCGCGTGTCTCCAGCCCAGCCTTTTGTCCCCTCATGGTCACACATTGCACCTGTGCGCCCTCTGCTCCCTCTGTGATTGGTCAGGAATGTTCCAGAGCCTTCTCCTGCCGCTGCTCCAAGGAATGTTCCAGAGCCTTCTCCTGTTACTGCCCCAGGGAATGTTCCAGAGCCTTGTCCTGTTACTGCCCCAGGGAATATTCCAGAGCCTTCTCCTGCCACTGCTCCAGGGAATGTTCCAGAGCCTTCTCCTGTTACAGCTGCAGGGAATGTTCCAGAGCTTCTCCTGCCGCTGCTCCAAGGAATGTTCCAGAGCCTTCTCCTGCCGCTGCTCCAAGGAATGTTCCAGAGCCTTCTCCTGCCGCCCCTCCAAGGATTGATCCAGAACCTTCTCCTCTCACTGCTCCAGGGAATGTTCCAGAGGTCTTCTCCTGCCGCTGCTCCAGGCTGAGCCCCTTTCCCTGTTCCCTCAGGAATTCTCCAGCCCCTTTCCCAGCTCCATTCCCTTCCTTGGGCACTCTCCAGCCCCCCCAGGTCCTTCTTTCCATGAGGAGTCCAGAACCAAACCCAGGATTTGAGGTGTCCCAGCAGCGCCGTCATTCCTTGCTCCTGCTTCCACTCTACTTTGGACAAAGACCAGGATCCCACTGGAATTGTTGCAGATCTGGGCTTGTAATCAATGGAAAACATCAAGGAGAACCTTGGGAAAACTGACCAGACTTCACCTTTCCTTGGGGATAGAAAAAAAAGAAATAAAAAGGGTGGAAAACCGACCATTGGAACATTTCTGCTTTAATTTTGGTCTTTTGGAAAAATTCCAGTCAGGAGAACGTGATCCCGCGGCATTGTTAAAACAGAAGGTGAGAGGGGGGAAAAGAGAGTGGCGGGGAAATGCATGGAATTAAAAAAAAAAAATCAAATAAAAGGAATATCAGGCAGCCTGGCGGAATTCCAGGATAGTAGGCTCGCGGGATAAAGGGATAATTAACTGGGAGAAAGGAGTTTGGCACAGGAGGAATTCTAGCAAGGGAAGGGCTGGGAGGGGAATGAAAATGTGGGAAAACACCAGGAAAATCCATTCAAGAGGAGCACTGGGAGTGATTTTCCTGAGGGTGAGGGAGCTGAAAGGGCACACAAAGGTAATTCCAGGGTAAGCCAGGGAGGAGAAAGGAGGTGGGAAACTCCAAGCGGGAAGCAACAAATAGGAACGCTCCGAGGGAAAAGATTCCAGCCTTAGCTGGAATTCAGGGACAAGCAGCTTAAAAATGTGCTTGGGACAACATTTCGGGAGAAAAGGAAGGACAGGCCACTGGGAGAGCTGGAATTCCTCGCAGCATTCCATCAGCAAGGAAAAGAGGCAAACAAAAACAAGGAGGGAGGGAAAAAAAGGGAAATATGTTTGGAAAATCACGAATTAACCTGTAAAAGTGGCTCCTGGTATGGAAGAAGTAGGGAAATCTCTGGAAAGTGGGGTAGGAAGTGGACTTGGAATAGGAGAGTTACAAGGGAGCAAACTGGATTTCCAAATCTGAGGAATTGGGGTGAGAGCAGGAGACCTGGGAAAAGGGAAAGTTGTGCCAGACCTTCCAACAGCCAAAAGAATGGGAATCCTGGGAATTCCCATTGTGGGTGGGTGAGTTGTGACTCCGGAGTAATAACTGGATGGGTACAAAGGGAAAGGATTTGGGAGGGAACCTGAAGCTGG
>NW_005054693.1:1313-11080 GCF_000277835.1 Geospiza fortis | reverse complement strand
GGGAATCTCCTTGGCTGGGAATACCGGGAAGTTGTGGCTGGGAGTGTCCAAGGCCAGGTTGGACATTGGGGCTTGGAGCACCCTGGGATAATGGGAGGTGTCCCTGCCCATGGAATGGGGTTGGAATGGGATTTAAGCTCCTTCCCAACCCGAGCAATTCCAGCAGGGATGATGAGGAGCAACATCTCCAACTCTGCTCATGGATTTCCTTCTCCATCTCATCCCTACTTTTCCTCTAAGATGACGGCTCAGCTCATGAGCTCAGTGATAATGAGGCCAGAAAACAAATCCCAGAGTGTGCAAGGATGGAAAATTATAGGAATTTCCCATGGGCACAGCAGCGGCTCAGCCATGGGAAGGGGATGGTGAGGGGAAAAACCTCAGGAATAAGCGGAGTTCCCAAGGAAAAGTGGGATCTGAGACACTGGGAGTGTGATGAAGATTGTCCTTGATCCTGGGAAAAATGGGTCCCTCTGTGGCAGCAACCAGGTGGGAAGCTATCCCCAAATTCTGGGTTCAGATGTCACATCCCAGCCTCTGGAATAAACATTCCCAACCCTCCAAGCAGCCCCACAGATCAGGTAGGGCACAGGCAGCATCCGGAGCAACACAGGCGATGCTCCGGCTGCGGAGGGCAGGAGGGGGAAATTCAGGAGGTCAAAAAGCCGGGGCGACAAAATTCCATGAAAAAGCCAAATCCTTGTTCTCCGAGCGGGAGAGATTTCATTGGAAGCTCACAGGCAGCGAACTTGGCCGGAGCAGCACATTCCCCTTCCATGTCTGCATCCCTCACAGCTTTCTCCCATTCCTCAAGTTCCTTCTCCCTGCTAAGCCGTGGCACTCCTGCCTTTTCCAGCCGGAGCCACTGCGGGATCCTTCTCATCCCGCTCCCTGCGGTGGCCTGGCCTCGGGAAGCGCGGGGACGGCTGCGGCCCCAGTGTTTTTTTAAGGATTGTTTAGCGTTTACTCCTCCGGAGCATTTGTGTATTTTTCTTCCAGCCCACTCACGCTCCCAGCAAGAAAATTCCCGGGCCAGGGCTCCACGCGGGCCCTCGGCACCCCAGGATTCCCCGGCTTTATCCCAAAACTGCGGGGGACGGCTGTTATTGGAAAAGAAAACAGCCGTGTCAGGCTGTTCCCCACTCCCCTGCCCCAGCCTGAGAGTCCCAGCTCCGTGTCCCGAGTCTTTCTTGGAGAGCGGTTTTGCATTCCGGAGCTCAGATCGCTCCTGAAGATGCCAAAGGAATTTGGTCGCTCAGCTCGCAGGGAAATGCTTGGAAATTAGGTGTGCACGTATCTCTGATGGCTCCGGATATTTCCACCGATAACGTTTTCCAACAGATCCTTGCTTTCCCAGGTTTGCCAGGGGAAGTTTGGCTCTCCCGAGAAGCCACTGGGAAAGCAGGATGTGGAGGAATTGAGAGGTTTCTCTGTCCCGGCATATCCAGGTAGCAGCATTCCCGCAGATCCTGGTGGGAAGAGGGATTGAGGTCATCCCAACCCTGATCTGTTTCCCACCAGGAAATGAGGAACTGAAGGAAAAGGAGACGTCTGTAGGAGAATTAAAGCTTAAGTTTAAAGTTGGTGATGTCCCATCCCTGGAAGTGTCCAAATCCAGGCTGGACAGAGCTTGGAGCCACCTGGGATAGTGGGAGGTTTTCCTGACCATGGATGGGGTGGAATGGGATGGGATTTAAGGTCCTTCCAACCCAAAATATTCCATGATTCCCTGATGAATTCAATGTCATCACTGTGAGGTGATTCCTTTCATATCCAGGATTTTATTCCCTGTCTGGCCACAGGACTTGGCTCCACAGAGGGGAACAGACTTGGGGTCCTTTCTGTAAGATTTTTTAGTAGAACATCCCATTCCTGGGAATGCCATTCCCAAAAAGCCCCTCACTGCTTCCAACACCCGTGGCCATCCCTCGGAAGAGATTTGTAGGGAAGGAGGGAAGTCCCTCCACATCCTTTGTCTGCTCCAAGGTCATGGATCACAGGGAATGCGATCAAACCTTATACAGACATCCACGCATCCCAAGACACCCTCAATCCCAAACCCATGGAGGCGGGAGCAGAAGGATTTCCAAGGATGAGGGTCCCAGGATGAAACGATGAGACCAAAAAAAAAGAAGTTGGATTCACTCTGAGGAAAACATTTCGGAGGGAATGTGCGGAGCTTTGGAATGGTCTCCCGGCGGGAGCGGTGGAAGGGTGGAAACCCCTTGACTTGAGGGCTTCCAAAACGGGACAGGACCAAGCCCTGGGGAACGCAGAGTCCGGAAAATCCCGGGGTCAGCGGATGGACCCAGCGGGATGGGGCTTTTCCATCCCTGATTCCAGCCAGTCTCTGAGAACCCTCCGGACTTTTGGGAGCCACGGGGCCGAGGAGCCAGGGACACAAATCCCACAGCAGGGGGTTGATGTCATTCCAGACCTCCGGTCCCTTTGGCAGCACAGCCAAAGGGAGCTGGGATTCCCTCCAGCGTCTTCCCTGGTGGCTTTAAGGGCTCTGAATTTAATCCTGATCCAGAAGTCCCCGTGCAAGGGTGGATCCAAGCGGGAAGTGGAATAAAAATTCCATGAATTGTTCTTATCCGGTTCACTCCGTGCCTGAAAGCGGAATTTTGCCATCCCATCCTGGAGACCTGTTTGGATACTTGAACTTACTCATGGGTGATTCAGGCAGGATGGATTTTTCCTTCCCTACTCCTGTTTGGGGCAAATTCTTTTGGAATTTTGAAAGGATTTAGTGGAAAAAGGTGTGGGAATTTCCTGAGGCCTCCATGTGGGAAAAATCCCATTTTTAAGAGCGTTTGTTTGTGGCTCTCCCGAGGAAATCCAAGCTCCACAAGGCTGGAATGACACACAGGTACAGCTTGGATTTGAAATCCCACAGGATGATAATTCCTGTGGGAAAAAGTCTCCTTTTAAACAGGAAAGTTCCTTTAAAAAAGCACCTGATCTTGTCAAATTGGAGAATTTGAAGTTTTTTTTGTTGTTGTCCATATTAATCAATATATTCCAAAGATTCCAGTGATTTGGATTTGTCATTTTGGGAAGCAGAACTCTGTAGGAAAGGCCTGAATTCTTCTGCAGTGCTTGAGATGAAGCTTTAAAATTAAAAGGAACTGGGAATTTTAAAGTGAAAGTGACTAAAAAATTGTTGATAATTTCGGAATATCTTGGTTATCCCTGCATGTCAATCCCAAAAAAAAAAAAGAATCCTCTGTCTTGGAATGAAGCAGAGAGCTTTGGGAATGGTTGTTTGGAAAATCTGCTGCTGCACGATTCGCTCAGCTTAGAAAATACTCCAAGATTTGGAGTGGAGGGAATAAATTATCCAGGCAGGAATGAGCCCTGGATGTGTCACAAGAGTCACATTCGGAATATTCAAACATTCCCAGGATGGAATTTCTTAGCCTGCTCCAAGGAGGTGAAATTCGGGGTCAAAGGGATTAAACTTGGAATGGAAAGATGAGAAAATGTTTCAGCAATACTGAGGGAATAAAATTTGCTGAGACCAGGGGTGATGGGTGAGAAACTGCATGGTGTCCAGACCTGCTACATCCATGGGAAATAATCATGGGATCAAGGGATGGGTTGGGTGGGAAGAGACCTTAAAGATCATCCCATCCCACCCCATCCATGGCAGGGACACCTCCCACTATCCCAGGTGGATCCAAGCCCCAGTGTCCAACCTGGCCTTGGGCACTGCCAGGGATGCAGGGGCAGCCCCAGCAAATCTGGGAATTCCAGCCCAGCCAGGAATTCCTTGCCAAGCTCCCAGCCCAATCTCCCCTTTCCCAGTGGGAGCCATTCCCTGGCTCCTGTCCCTGCAGGCCTTGTCCCCAGTCCCTCTCCAGCTCTCCTGCAGCCCCTGCAGGCCCTGCCAGGGGCTCTGAGCTCTGCCTGGAGCCTTCCCTTCTCCAGGGGAGCATTCCCAGCTCTGCCAGCCTGGCTCCAGAGCAGAGGGGCTCCAGCCCTGCCGCAGCTCCGGGGCCTCCTCTGGGCTCTCTGCAGCAGCTCCACGTGCTCCTGCTGTTGGCCCCCGCGCTGGGGCAGCTCTGCAGGTGGGCTCTCACCTGAGCCAGGGGCACAGGGACACAATTTCCACCTTGCCTTTGCCATCAGCCCAGGGGGGTCTGGGCTGGATCATTCCAGCCTCATCCCAACATCCCAAACCCCTCTCCCAGGACTGCTCCAGTGTTCGTCCCCATCCTGCATTAATTTTGGGCCAACACCAAAAGATCTGCCAAACTTCCGAGCACGAGATTTCCCCCAAAGTCCATGAACATCCTGGATTTGTTTCAGAAAATCGGGAATGCTGCTCCTGGATGGAGCAATAGGTCATTCTTGACAATCCGATAATTTTTCCTGCTTTTCCAGAGCCAATTTTGTTGCCTCTTTGCTGTCAGGAAATGGTTTTTGGGGCCTCTCAATATCCAGCTCTGAAGTGGTTGTAGCTACACCCAGGAGTTACACCCCGAGTAGCTACACCCAGCAGCTGGTAGAAGCTGAGAGAGCAGAACCAAGCAGGTGAGGATTCCAAAAAGCTGGAGCCTCTTCCAAGCTGGGATGGGACTAACCCATCCGTGAAAAACTCTGCCTAAAAATTCACGACCTACGCTGCTCGGATTCCAGAGGAATTCAGCAAAGGAGAATTTTCTAGGGGGGATTTTAGGGTGGGAAACTTGCTCCGCACACATGGAATTTTCCAGAAAGTGGAATTAAGCGAAGGAGCGTTTTCTGGGTGGGATTTTAGGGTGGGAAACGGCTCTGCGAAAATGAAGATTTCCGGAAAATGTTGTCAGTGATTCCATAGAAACTCCTCTCCTCTGTTTGGGCTAAATTTGTTTGCCAGGATTCATTTGAGGGTCTTCCTTTCGGGAAGAGATGAACTAAAATTCCGGCGGCCGCTCCCAGTTATCCAAATTCTCTCTTTTTTTTCCTGAAGGAAAAGGAGGTGGGAGCTGCTTTCCAGGCCAAAATCTGATTCATCTTCTGCCTTCCTACGCTTATTTTTCCTGTAATTTTTACTGGACACGGTTCTTCTCTTGGATCCAATCATCCTCTTCCTTTCCCGTGCCTATTCCTTCCTGAAATTGTGCTGGATCGAATAAGCCGAGGTTCCAAAGCTGAGCTCGACTGAGGGACTCTGTTTTCTGGGAAATTGGGGAAAATTGGGATTGAAAGGGCAAGGAGGGATGAGGAAAAGCCGTTTTTCGGGATGGGTGGAAGCCGTGAGTCACAAAGGATCAGGGATGGGGAAGACAAGGAGGAGGAAAGGCTGCTCTGATGGGTCATTTTCCATCCCCACGTGGATTTGGGAAAGTTGGAGTCACATCCCTCAGCTACTTTTTGGATCAAAAGCAGTCACCCGAAACTAAGAAATCCCAGGATTTCGGCTCCTCCTTTTAACCACGTTATACTGGGAAGCATTCCTGATTTTTTTTTTCCTCCTTTTCCGCCATCTCCTCTCCATCTTCTTTCATTTAACAGGAATATCAAGTTAGAGGCTCGTTAAGCCTCAGGCTCATTAGGAGAAACCGAAGCTCCTGGAGTTTGCCTGGAGTAGCCGGGATCTGATGACAGAAGCTGACACCGGATTGTTTGGGAGTTAGGATCAAGGAGAAATCGCCTGGAATCCTGGGATGAAAGAAATTGGAAACCAATCAGGAAGAGGCAGTGGTTTGTGTCAGGGAAGGGGAGCTTTTCCTAAAAAAAAAACCCCAAAAATTCTCTGATCTAAGGAATAGTTTTGTCATTTAGGACAAGAAGAAATGGCCTGAAATGTGCCAGGGGAGGTTTAAGTTGGATATTTGGGAAAATTTCTCCCTGGAAAGCATTGTCTAGGCCTGGAAGAAGCTTCCCAGGGGTGGAGTCTCCATTCCTGGAGGGATTAAAATCCATGTGGATGTGGCGCTTGGGGACGTGGGTCAGTGATGGCCTGGGCAGTGCTGGGAACGGTTGGACTCGGTGGGCTTTGAGGGCTTTTCCATCCCGAATTATCCCGAGATTTCCTGGATTTGTGGTGTCATGAGGGGCAGGCAGCAGGTTCTGTGATATCCGGTGATCGGAACATTCCAGCTGGGAAAGGCAATTCCAGAGAGGCCCAACCCAACGTTCTCTGCAGTCCTATTCAGGCCAGGTCCTTCCTCTCCTTTCCCTGCATCCATAAAATCCAGGTCCCCCTTTTCCCTCTGTCCTCCGAGGGATGGATAATCCATCTCCCTGGGAATTTCCACTTCCCTGGAATTTCGGAACTGCTCCGTTCCGAGGGAATCAGCAGAGCAGGGCCTTATTCCTGTCCAAAAATCTTCCTTAAAGAGGGAAAAACCTTTGGATCCTTGGACACCCATGGAAGCTGCGCTTCCACTCCGTCCCAGCTGACATTTCCCTGCCTCTGCCTCCGTCTGGGAATGGGCTCCAGCTTTTCTATTTTTTATTTTCCCCCCTGTTTCCCTTGTTTCCACCCAGCCGACCCAAAACCCAGCTCCAAAAACTCCGAGAGCCCCTCGGAAGGAGGAAGCAGCCGGAGTCGGCAGCCGGAGCAGCGCAGGCACGAAGGTCATCCTTTGCATAATGTATTTATCTTGGAAAACGGGGTTTTATTCAGGCTGTCCAAGAATCCAAGTGCTGAAACCAACACTAAGTCAACAGCACTTAGAGTAATGAAATAAATTCTTCAGGACAATCCAGCCCAAGGAGTTGACAAGGAGGGGGGGACCGGGGTTGTTTTTATTAAAATTCCTTCATTCCTGCAAACCGGCATTGTCTGTGTTTCTTGGATGCGGCCTACGGAGAGACACCGCGCAGAGCCTAGGCCGGAGTTTATTTAGTCTGCTGCCTGCAGCAAAGGAAAATAAAAAGCTTAATAAAAGATTTCCTTCTGCGGGAGCCCCTGCGATTCGCAGATTGGAAGATAAGGGGGCTGCTCGGAGGAAGGGATAATTCTCCATCCCAACAGCGACGGCATTCCCGAGCCAAGGGAATGGGAATTTATCTCCAGCCTCTGGTTAACCACAGGCCTGAGTGAAAGCCACCAGGACTGAAAGCTTAAACTGTTCTTAATTGTGCTGTAAAGCTCAAAGGAAAATATTTTTGATGCTCCGGCTTTTTAATCTAAATATGATTTAAATTCGTCTGTGCCCTTTCCCTCCCGACAGCACTACATCAATCCTTGATTTCATGACCTCTCGCGTGGAATTCTGCCAGGAATTCCGTCGACTTGGAAGCTTAATTTGGAGCCTAATTTCCACTGGCCCTAAAACTTGGGGATTTGGTTACGCCGCAGCTGCAGCAGCAGAATGTGGTTCCACTCCTGATCCTTTCATTTACCTGGAGAGAGCTTTCATCCCGTTATTCCAAGATATTGTAGCTGTTGTTCCTTTGCTCGGGAATTCTGTTGGTGTGGCAAATACTCCAGGTCACAAAGAATTTTTTTTGACCTTGAAAATGGAAACGTTCCTTAGCTTTGGGGTCTTCCTTCTCTTGGAAATGGAAAATTCCCTTGGTTTTGGTGTTCCCACCTCCAGACCTCCAGCCTACCTCTCCCACCCTGTGGTTCCTCACAAACCAGGGATCCAGAATTCCATAGATCTTCTTCCCCCTCAGCCAGAAAGCCTCCAGGATTCTGCAGTCCAGAGTGACCAGCAGGAAAAGAATTCCCAAATCTTTTCCCACCTTTTTTTTCCAGCAGGGAAACAAAATCAGACAAAGGATTCCCTCCACAGATGTCCTGCATGAGGAAAGATCCAACCAAAGGCTTTGCAGAGACCCTGTGAAAAATCCAAGGAGATCCCTCAAGTCACCCGAATCCCACAATCCCATTTTTTTCCATAAATCCATGATGCATTTCCTTCCTCATCCTCAAAATGCACAGGTCAGCGTCTCCCTAAATTCAGGCCAAGATTTTCAGCCCAGTTAAACTCCCAAGGGCTTTCATGGCAAAATCCTTGGAAATTCAAAATAGGGGGAAATAATTCCCGTATTTCAGCAGACCATGGATGGGATTCAACCAAATTCCTACGGTACGTGGTCTGCAACTCTGGATCAATTTATATGGGAATATTTTCTAGAAATCCTTCTTTTTTTCCCCCCTTTGTTCTGCCTGGAAAGGAGTTTGGCTCCTGCATTGTCTCCAAACCCACCACGGCATTGATTTGGAATTGTTGGATGTTCCAGAAAATTCCAGGCAGTTGTCTTCCCGTTGGATCACCATTCCTCCCCTTTCCCTCTCTTTCATCTCTCCTTTAGGGATGGGATCCACGCGGTGTAAAATCCTGACAAAACCCCTAAAATCCCTACAGTTGGGGCCATTTGGTGTTGATAATTCCATGTTCCTTTTTTTTTGGGTCTGAACCTACTGCAGGCACAACCGACCCACAGGTGACCTCGCTCCTGGAATTCTGGTGATCCCAAATTTGGATTGGTGTCCTAATCCAGGCCTAGAGGAAAGGCTCTGTCCTTAAAGCCATTGTGGGAAAAAGTTACCCCTGGATAACTGGAGATTCCAACTCTTTTATTTTATGGAGGAAGCACGTTTGGATTTTCCATGGAGGGTTTGGAGTTTATTCACTTCGTGGAATCTTGGGATGGGATGGGTGGGATGGGATGGGATGGGATGGGATGGGATGGGATGGGATAGGATGGGATGGGATGATCAGGCTCTGAGGACCTTATCCTGAAAACCACCAGAGCCTTGAACACAACTTGAGATTAAAAATTGGGTAAAAAATTCCTCCCTCTGAACGTGGAGAGGGGTGGAATGACATTCCCAGAACAGCTGGGGCTGCCCCTGGATCCCTGGAAGTGCCCAAGGCCAGGCTGGGTCCACCTGGGATAGTGGGATGTGTCTCTGCCCGTGGCAGGGAGTGGAATTAAATGATCTTAAAATTCCCTTCCAACCAATTCCATGATTCTGTGATTTTATGATCTCAACTCTCATCCCCCAGGATTTCTCCCCAGAACTCCAGGAATAAATTTCCTTTCTATTTTTAGAGGGGAAAAATCTTTCTCTTCTTTCCAGGGCTTTTTTTTTTTTTTCCCCCAGAGTTTTTTTTCTTTCCATACTCTCCTCTTCAGGTAGGACATTTTTAGGAATTCTGGGGGCTTGGGTGAGGCAGGGGCCAGCCTGGGGTAGGAAAACCAGGAGAACTGGGTCTCGTTCTGGCACTTTCCAGCCAGGACACACCTTTGGATGTGCACTCCAAGCAAACTCAGGCTCCTGGAGTAGGAAAAATTGATGGAGCTGCAGGAAAACTGGTGGAGTGAAGCTGCTTGGACCACGGAGCGCCAGGATCCAGCGTGAGGCATGAAGAGCTGGGGGGAAAAGCGGAGGAAATTAATGATTGGATAATGGATTCCAAATGTTGCTGTTCCAAGTGAAATCCTAGGAATACAGGCACTTTAGGGGACACGGAGCTCCAAGCCGGATTGTTTTTCAAGGCAGAGCTGCAGCGAGGAGGATGCTGGGTAATGCTTCCCGAATTCCCAGAAAGGTAATAAGGTGAGGATTTAGCTCCATCCAAGCTCCGTTGGCTCCCGTGCATGCAGGAGCGACCGCGGAGCGCTCTTCCCAAGGCTTCACATCCCGCCCGGACTGTTAATCCCGGTGGCAGGTGGCCGCCGGCCATCTGGAATCTCTTCATCCATTAAGATTCTCCCAAGAAAGAGGGGAAAGAACTCCCTCAGTAGCCGGGCCAGGTTTTCAGGGAGAGCTTCTGTACGGCGGCTCCGGGTCAGCGCTCCCGCTCGGATCCTTG
>NW_005054693.1:611-1297 GCF_000277835.1 Geospiza fortis | reverse complement strand
ACAGCTGCTCCTTCCAGATCCTCACTTCACCTCCTCCATGAGCTTTTCCTGAAGTTTCCAGGGGGGACCAAACCTGGGATTGTTCGGTGGAGAGGGGTGGCGTGGAATGATGGGGTAAAGGGAATGGCCTGGAGCTGAGGAGGGAAGGTTTGGATGAAGGTTTGGATTCCATCCAAAGGGGTGGAATTATTTGGATAAAGCTGGGACAGCGAGGTTGTGGCTGCCTCTGGATCACTGGGAGTGTCCAAGGCCTGGCTGGACATCGGGGCTTGGAGCAACCTGGGACAGTGGGAGGTGTCCCTGCCCATGGAATGGGGCTGGAACTGGATGGGATTGAAGGTCCTTTCCCACCCAAACCATCCCATAATTCCATGGTTATTCCAATTATTAATAGGATGTCCCATTCCCAGGCACTGGCAGAGGGGTTAAACCCCATCCACGTTTCCTGCTTGGCTCAATCCCAATCCTTCCTCAAATACTGTTGGAAAAACCCGTGGAGACCGTTCAGTGACAGCTCCAATTGGAGTCAAAAACTAATGGAAAAATCCCTAAGGAATTTTTTGAAGTGGGGGATTTGTAACATTGGGCACAAGGGTGGGGGAAAACAAAGGAAAACCTTCCAACGTGAGACTCGTTCCTACTGCAGAAGGAAGAGCGAGGCCATCGGAGAAGAAAACAGCCTTTCC
>NW_005054693.1:0-599 GCF_000277835.1 Geospiza fortis | reverse complement strand
ATTTTTGGATAATTGCAGGTGGGAGATGTCTCTCCCATTTCTGCATGGTCCATATGGGAATAACAGCATGGACCAAGGGCCTTGGATACCTTGGGAATTCCACAAGTCTGCCGCAAGAATTGGGGCCAATTTTTCTGACCCAAAATCCAAAACATCCTTCTGTATTCCAGCCCCTTGGATGTGTCCAGCTCTCCGTGACCCCCATCAGGAATCAATTGGGGATCAAAGGAAGCGGCCGGAGTGTCCAAGTGTATTTAGCAGGATATTTGGGGTGAGAAATATGGAAAAAGGGACTTTTCCTGGAGGGGGAAGTCTAAGCAAGGAACGGATGGGGTGCATGCGGATTCCCGATCCTTAGCACTTCCCATGGGAACACCAAACAGAGGCAGGGATTGCACCGGGCCTGATCTGCTGCAAATCTCCCCATGACAACCCTAAAGCCCTGGTGAGATTTGGGAGACTCCAAAACCTGGGGAATTTACTGGAATTTACCCTTTGGAATGGGTGTCACTTCCGGATAAACTCCAACCACCTTGTGTCCCTCTGGGGACTTCCACGTGTCACCATTGTCCTGCTGATTTTTAGGGAATCCAGGCTGA
>NW_005054692.1:206343-208585 GCF_000277835.1 Geospiza fortis | reverse complement strand
AAAAAACTATGAATTGTCTGGGGTACAGTTATCTAATTTTCCCTGTGTTCTTTTCTCATCATTTTGGAGATTGCTCCCATTTCTAGATGTTTGGGCTGCAGAGAGGGATCTGGTGAAGGAGGAATGGTAGAAGCAACAGGCCCCAGGGAAATGTGGGGTGTTGCTGCTGCAGTGCCATGGGCATAGCTGCCCATGGGACAGGGGAGTTGGCAGGCCTGAAATTCCTGCTTAATTCCAGTTAAACTTATCATTTTAAGAATGAGGCAAAATTGGAACAAAAGAGCCAGTGAGTGGCATACACAGAATGAATTTTTCTCCTCCCTCACTCTCCCCCTCTCCTCCTTCTCCCTCCTCTTACCTGTCTTCAATCTGTGCTTTACATGCTTGTACAGTGATTCTGAGGAGATGATACAATTTCATCCTCCCAAAGCAGCAATCCTCAGCCTATCATTCAGCATGAAGCCTGAAACAGTATATATGTTACAAGCCTGAAATAATGCAGCGTGAATTACACATTTGATTACAAATGGCTGCTGCCCAAGCCATTCCCCATGCACATCCCTTCTGTGGCAGTGCCAGAGGCAGCTCTGAGTGAGACAGGCAAGCTCTGAGCAGCTGCTCTGCCTTCCCTGGAGCAGCAGCTCTCCATGATCATTTGTTGCCTTAGTTTGGGACATTTCTGTGTACATTCCCCCCTTGTGAGGGGCTGCAGTATAACTCTAGGAGTGGGGAGAAAAATAATGTGGAAGGCTGACAACAGGGGATAATGCGTGTATGCATTGCTTGTTTCGTGAAGCTGCCCAACATATGTTGGGCTTTAATGGGTGCACTGTTGCTCATCTGCAAAACCTTTGGCTGCCACAGCTGACTCCTTCATACAAAAATCAAAGGCAGAGTTGCAGTGCAGCCTCAGTGAAATTTGCTGTCCAATCTGCAACCTACTGCCAGTGCTGTCAGCAAAAAATCCCATGTGATGCTGCTCAAGTTCAGCTGGATGTAAATTCTCAGAGAGCCAACACAGGACTTTTTTTCCACTTTACCCACTTACCCAAAATGTGAGGTGCTCCACTGAAATGATGCAGTGGGATTTGTCATAGACACAGTGGGGTACAGGAGCCTGTGAGCCTGATTGTGAACAAAATGGTATCTTAATAGTTTTCAGTGGCAATAAAACTGAATTGCCCCTTCCTTTTATTAATTTGTTTAGGTGCACTTGTTTGTCATATTCTTTTAAGCATGAGAGTGAATTAGTCTATTTTTTAATCTCTTAATTTCATGGAATCATAGAATAGATTGTGATGGAAGGGACCTTAAAGATCATTGTGTTTCAAACCCCTGACATGGGCAGGAGCACCTTCCATTAGACCACATTGTTCAAACTCCATCCAACCTGGCCTTGAACACTTCCTGGCATGAGGCATCCACAGTTTCTCTGGGCAACCTGTTCCAGTGCTTTGCCACCCTCACAGTAAAATTTCTTCCTAATATCCATTCTAAACTTATTCTCAGTTTGAAACCATTCCCCCTTGTCCTGTCACTACATGCTCTTGTCAAAAAAATCTCTCTCCGTCTTTCTTGTGAACCCCCTTCAGGAACTGGAAGACCATGCAAATTTAATTTCTGGTAAACTCTTAATTGATTTTATATTGTTTATAAATAACAATTTGAACTTTAGAATAGAGAGTGTAGAACAGATGTTTTTAATCCACCTCACCATTACTTTTTTAGAGTGTTTTATGTCCTTGTATTGTTTCTGTGTTTACTGTTAGATTTCTTGACAAGTAAAATCCCTTTCTCTGATCTGTACTTCAGCCTAAATTCTACATTGAGTTCTTGGTCATTTTCAGCTTAGGCATGCAGCTAAAGATTTTAAGAAGATTTGGCTTCAGATTTTGACCTTGCTGCTCTGTGATGCTGCAGAGGTTCTGGGACAGTGAACACTTTTGGCCATGGGCAAGTAGGCACAGGAAGAAAGTGCCCACCTGCCTAAGTGACACCCTTGGCTTTTCTTTGTCAGGCAATGTAAACAGTGTGCGTATACAAATTATTTATATCTGTATACAAAATATTATTTATTATATATGGAGATGGTTTTTATGTAACCACAGGCAGCTTTCATAGGAAAAGGAAAAACCAGGTGAAATGTTTCAACTGGCACCTCTGGAAATGCAGAGAACTTGAAGACAAGATTTTTCAGATGCTCAGCTCCAGCCTTGTTCTGCCATCTAGTGTTTAACATAGC
>NW_005054692.1:181814-206296 GCF_000277835.1 Geospiza fortis | reverse complement strand
TTTAAAAAGGTGGAAAAACCAGCATTTATTAGTGTGGAAAACTGTAGCACAGATGGGGAAAGGCTCAATACAAATGGCATTGTTTGTATTCTAAATAGAATTGCTCTTGTAGAGAGTAAATTAACTGGTCATCATCTAGGCTAACATTTTTCATTGGCAGAATTGTAAAGATTTGTATTAGTCCCACAATTTTGGATTCTCCTTTGTTTAGAAAAGGGTAATTGAATTTTAATAGTGAATCCAGCTGTTTATTACCATGTTTCTTATGTGTTGTCATAAGTAGTCACCAGACACTTTGGATAATTACTACTCCGATTTTATTTTTGGATAATTACTACTCAGTCTACTTATTTTTGACTGTTTGAAATCTGAATAACTTTTTTATTATCTGGGCTCTTAAAGCTAGAAAATTATTGGTTCTCTTTCAGACCATACAAGGTGTTCTTCATCAGACAAATCACTTCTGCCTAGGGATGGTGTGGAAACTTATTTAACTGGGAGTTATAGTACAAAACTGTGTTGATGGGATCCCTATTAAACTCAGGAACAAAACACATATCAATTAAGTGCATTTTTTAAATTGTATTTTGTTTACAGTGGATTTCATCTTCTAGTTAGTACAAGGATTCTTAAAGACATCTTCAAATATTGCACAGCCACTATTTTCTACTACTAACTTAATTGGCTGGTTGCTTGTCTTTGTTGGTTTTTCTCAGGTTTTTGGGGGGTAGGGGGAAGGAAGAGGGCTATTTGCTTGTTTACAAACCTGTATGAAATTTTAATAAATGCTGCTATGACTGAGGAAAAAAGAAAGCAAATAAACATTTTCAGAATAGTGGAGTATAACTCTTGAAGAGAAAGCCTGTATAATTTGATAGATATCTGAGGAAAGGGGGAGGATGAGAAGCAGAAAGATGCCCTCACCTTGGCAGTAATAATACATTTGGGAACAGCTATGAGAAGGAAAGGCATTGGCCTTATTGGGAAACAGTGTGAGTTGTCTGGGAAACTGAGCTGTGCCGTGCCTTTCTAGGTCTAGAATGAAGATTATTTTCAGGCTGCAAGTAAATCCCATGCAAGGAATCATGATTGAACTTTAGACAACAAGAATGGAAGTAGTGGGAATATTTGGGAGTAGTATTATCTCAGTGGTGCTGAGAGGCAAAGAAAATGATGGGAGAAAAATGAGTTTTTAAAGACATAAAGAGGGAAATTTCAGGGGAAAAATAAAAGGAATACAAAGTTATAAATACACAATTTCAACATTTTATGCTTAATAAGGATCAGATTCCATACTCCATTCCATGCTTTCATTTCAGTGGGCTTACGCGGGTTTACACTACTTTGCAATTGGCAGAAGACCTCTTCAGCCCTAAGTAGATTCATCTCCTATTTCAAAATCTGAACTTCTATCTTCATATGTTGCAATGCTATCAAAATTTGCTGGTAAAGTAGGAATGCTTAAAATAATTCCATAAAATGCCTAAAGACTGTGTGGTTTGATATGGATGATGGATGCTCCAAGGTGTCCCTAATCTTCCTTGACCAGTTTTAACTCTATCTCTGATCAGTCTCTGGGCACTGTCCTCTAAAAGCAGAAGAAAGCTGAAAGGTGATAAAGAAAACATAATTATTACTAGAGATCTGTTGATAGTTCTGACAAACATATGGATTAGAATATCCTGTTGGCATGTTGAGCAGCACAGTATTATACATATCTCCATGAGGAGGGATCAGGAAATTTTGCATCATATCTCTTCTGTGATACCAAGCTTTCACATTTCCTTCAGATCTGGAGCCTTTTTGGTCTTTGTGGTAACTTGAAGAATTAGGGAAATAAAAAAAAAATTAATGTTCTTCCCTTTCAAAAGGTGAAAAAATTCCCAGAACCTTATAAAATGTCAGTAACTGTACTTGATTTTTCTGTCCTATTTTAAAGAGATACAAGAAAATTATATTTGCCTACTTCTCTTTTTATTCTTTAACATTTTGAATGGTATGTTCATGTTTCACACCCCTTCCTTGTCCAAGCATACCTCAAGCACTCCATCTTCCTTCTCCTTTGGTTCATGGAGTGTTTATTCTCAAAAAAATTTAACTACAACCTCAACAGCATTAGAGCACACAAAAGTTCTGTGTGCTCTACAATTCGCCTGTGAATGGTAATCCACAGTCTTTAAGTGGTTTGGGATTTTTCTCCTGCTTTCTGGAAGTTATAATCCTGGCTTCTGCTATTTATATGTTGGATAAGCATGAAATGAAAAATAGAGGCTGCTTTGTTTTGTTTTCTGTCAGATGTGGCTGGTAAAATTTACAGCTCATTTTATGTTTTTAGAGCACAGTGTTTGCTCCTATTTGCACCTTCAAATGTGACATTTATTTCTGTTATAAAGCTTTCCATGTTCAAACTTTTCCTTTCTGTTTTCTGGTATGAAGCAATTTATGACCAAAAGAAAAGAAATCTACTTCATAAAAATCAGGGACAGAGTGGTCATGTTTGATATGTTTGCAAGTTATCTAAGAAAATTGCATTTTGCTGCTGCAGAAGGCCCTTATCCTATAAACCAGGTCTTTGTGAATGTATTCTTGCAACCAGTCAATGGATTTTTATCGTGGTTCAGATGTCAAAAAATATCCCATTCAGTCAGAATTTTGTAACACTCAGCATCCAGTCTTGTCTTTAGTCCATTCACAGTAACTTGTCAGCATCCAGTCATAGTCCTGTTCTACACAGATAAACAGTATTATTTGTTTTTTTGAGTCAAAATCACACTCCTATTTGGAACTGTCAAGTAGAATACACTACTTATGCAGTAGTAAAACCTCTGATGGATAAGTTTGTTCAACTGTGTATTGAAATGGCACAACATAGCTTTGATATTTTCTAGTTGGCCACAGACAATGTTTACATTTAATGTGGAAATTTGCATCTCAAAAAGAGCTGCTTTGTTTGCCATGCAGTAATCTCAAATCCTTTTTGGCTACCAGTATGCACACCCCATTGCTTTGCCATTTTGAATCAAAATTTTCAATGTATGTATCTCGATAACTGTCCACATTCACAAAAAAAGTAAAAAGGAAAAATGATTGCATAATTCCTACTAATGGAAAAGTGGAAAAAGACCAAAAAAAGCTACATTTCCATTTCCATCTTACAAAAGGCTTAAAGATGTTTTGATGTCTATTTTAATAATGCTAAAATAACAGACTTCCATGCTCTTGTCCAGAGCAAGGGGACATTTTCTCTGTGGGAGAGGGCCAGGGCCCTTCAGTGAGAGTGCCTTCCTCACCATTCCTTGGCACAAAGAAAACACACATGTTTGAGCAAATATACAGCCTGTAGTCTGCAGAAAACCTTAAGCAAACACGATGTAACTCTAAATGGGTACAAGATAAAAGAAGTGAGGGAATATTCTGCCTTCAGTTCAGGACAACCGAGTCATTTATCATGAAGCAGCAAACAAAAAAAAGGAGCTATGCCAACAAGCAAAGCTTGTCTGGCTCACATTTGTTGCTGCCTCCTCATCCAACACCTGTCTTCAAGTGACTGCAGATGAGGAAGGTTGTTGACTTTATTTTGCATATTTTCTCTGTCCTCGTTGTCACTTTAGTGCATCAAATTATGCTGATAATCCAGTAGGGAGAGAAGAGCAAAATCATAAGCTAGAGGTATCCATTCTTATTGGGCATGGGAGTGAACATGGAAGGGGTGAGGGGGAGAGCAGATAAACACACCAGCAGAGGGTGTGATGGGAAGGAAAATGAGAAGGGGGGAAAAAAAGTAAGATATGATTATTTTCTTGTCTTACTTGTGTATATACTACTCTTTAGGAAGGTAAAATACAAAGCACCAGAAAAAACTGCCAAAAATTTCATATCACTTGCTAACATGCTCTACTCAGTAATAATTAAAGAGCCTTAGTTTCCCCCAGCATTTTAGTTTTAAGGGCTTACGCTAAATTCAAAGTGCAAACAATTATTTATTATTTATTATTATTTATTGTCTTTCAATCCTTGCAATGAGTTCATCATCATATTTCAAATGTATTCCACAATTTTCGTTTCACAAGCTCTTTGGCTAATTCTAAATGCTCAAACATATTTAATTCCATGTTACAGTTACAAGGCTGTAAATGGTAAATAAACTTAACTCTGACTACATTGTTTGACTATTGGTAAAAATGTATTTTTAAAATCACTTTGTCAGCATTGGATTCTATTTTGTATTCTCATACACGGGCAAGAAAATTCAATAAATCTATTTTGTTTCCAGAATGGAACAAATACACTTTTCTATTTGACCCTCCAGTTTCTTAGCAATGCACCTACTCTGTTTTAATCTCCATTATTCTACAGCCAAAGTTTTATCATTATCACAGTGTCAGTATTACTGCCACCTTTTTCAATTATCTGAAACATTTGCAATGTTAATTAAAAAAAAGTTTTGACAAAATGCACAGCTGACAGACAACATTTTCACTTAAAGAGGTATTCTTTCTTTTAAAAGCATGGAATTACCTAAATAATAAGAAACCTTGCAACTTGTTTTCCTAGAAATGTTTTTCCTTCATCAGTACGTGCATGAAATCAAAATATGCTCCTCTTGATAGCAGCAAGGATGTTCTCCTGTTGTTAACAGCATTCTCTGAAATACTAGCTCAGCAGATACATGGATCAGTCAGTAAAGATAAAAAAATATATTTTGCACTACATTAAATATCTTGGTCAGCTTGCTGATACTGCTTTTGATATTATTTGTTCTCTGAAACTCTCCCTCTGTCCACAGATCAGTAATCAGAAATGAGATTCTTTTGAAGTCCAACCCTAACCCTGCTGCTAGACATTACCTATTCTGTGTGAAGGTCAGGTGAATGCTGACTCAGTGTGTCTACTTGGACAGGCTGTTTTTACACAGGATGTTTCTTTTTCTCCTGCTTGGGAGATCTCTGTGCTGCTCTCACCTGTGCTGCTCTCTCCTGGCTGCCTGGAGAACAGGTTTTCGTATTAGTCAATTAAGGTGTAATGTATTTCAATGGTTTTCTTTAAGTATTTAGGCTGTGGTCAAATCAGATAAAAATAAGAAGGTTCTGTAAAGCTGTCTCTGCTCACATTGTCTTTATGGGTGTGTCCTTGCATGTGGCCTTGGTTCCAGTTCCCTTGGATGCTCCAGCTGGGAGCCAGCTCTACATAGTCCCCCAAAAAGCTGATTCCCAGTGCCCAGAAGGTGCACGGGCAGCTCTGCTACCTGGTGTAACCACCTGATTATGGATTATTTGGAATTTCTGTCTTTGAACTGAAACTAGTTCTTCATTAAAGGTACTGGTCCTATTTTTAGGAAGAAAGAAAAACGCTAATCCATCCTTGTCCTGTTTCTGCTAACTCAGATAATCTGTTAGTGGCAAACACAGGAATTAGAAATGTCACAAAAGACAGTTTCAGAGCAGCACATATTCCTTTGGGATCAGCATTCCACTGGCTTTTGGCAACTGCATGTTGCTCAGTAACTACTGAGGGGATGATTCCCAGTGCCCAGAAGGTGCACAGGCAGCTCTGCTACCTGGTGTAACCACCTGTTTATGAATTATTTGGAATTTCTGTCTTTGAACTGAAACTAGTTCTTTATTAAAGGTAGTGGTCATATTTTTAGGAAGAAAGAAAAGAGCTAATCCATCCTTGTCCTGTTTCTGCTAACACAGACAATCTGTTAATGGCAGGAACTGGAAATTTCACAGAAGGCAGTTTTGGAACAGTACATATTCCTTTGGAATCAGCATTCCATTGGCTTTTAGCAACTGCATGTTGCTCAGTAACTACTGAGGGGAGACCTCAGTGCCATGTACATCTTCCTCAGGAGGGGAAGCAGAGGGGTAGGTACTGGTCTCTTCTCTGATAACCAGTGATGGGACCCAAGGAAACAGCAGGAAGCCATGCCAGGGAAAGATGATGTTGGATATTAGGAAAAGATTCTTCTCCCAGAGGATGGTTGGGCACTGGGACAGTCTTCCCAGGGCAGTGGTCACAGCACAAAGCCTCAATGATTTCAAGAAGGGCTTGGACAACACTCTCAGGCACACACTGGGATTCTTGGATCAGGATTTGTAGGTTCTCATGTGTCCCTTACAACTCAGGATATTCCATACTTCTGTGAACGTGTAACTTAGGATAATTGAGATATTTCAGCTACATCCTGGCAATGGCTGGTGCAGTTTTGGAAAAAAAAAGCAGAAACTTGAAGAGTTGTCCCAACTCCTAGCAGCTGCTGTGCCATCCTAGCAGGCTGCCTGCCAGCCACATCTAGGCAGGAATCTGGCATCCTCTGAGCGCAGATGCAGCATTCCTTTGTTCCAAAGGAAAAGTGGAGTGTGAACAGGAGTTACTTTTGTGCTGCTCACAAACAAGTAATATGCATAAAAATGAATAATAACAATAATAATATGTAAAAGTGTGTTAGCATCTAGGTCAGTTGTTCTCATTTGCTTGTTGATGTGGCAGAAGCACTCCTGGAGATCACAGACAAAGAGATTTTTGTAAACCATTGCAAGAGAAAAGTACAGAGATCAAAATGAGATCCAGAGAAATCCCCAGGCAAACCAAAGGAAAATGTTTGTGTCTGTGTTTTATGATGCTGTTTCTAAAATACTATGCTGGAACAAACAAATTTATATTGAATGTTTCTTTGAGCTGTGTCTTTCTTCTGAGATGGAAAATTTCCTCGTAAATTAAGCGCAAAAAATTCTGGATGAAACCCAGTGGTAGTTTTACCCTGACTTTCTTAGTTCTCATTTAGTGTAGCAGCAAGTAGATTGGTTGGCTGACCCTTCCTGTTTCACTCTTGTACAGATGGCACTGATGGGAGGCTCCATTCCCTTTCCCAGGCTGCTGATTGTCATCAACCCAAACGGGTTGGAGCCCTGTGGTGGGTGGAGAGAATGGTAATTTGCAGGCAGCTGGAAAGAGGGGTAGTACTTGATTTGCTTCCTTTTTTCATAGTCAATTTTTTGTGCTTAGCTGGCTGTTTTTAGATGATTGTGCACATTCCAACATCTCTAGATGGTGACAGCGTTTCACATCTGACAGCGTTGTCTTGTGTAACTCACTCCTTCCACGAGTTTGCCAGAAGTAGGTGCCTCATCTAAGTGATTAAAGCAACTCTTAAAGAACAATATTGATTCAGGGCATTTAGGGACTTGGCTCACCCTTTAAAATCCATCAGTCATGAAACCAAGGATGGAAGTCTTGAAATAGAGGCACGAGGCTAGATACATTTATTTTGGAAATGATGATGGAGAATGTAAAACAGGAACTGGGGAGGATGCCAAATCCAATTGGGAAAAATGCTGTGGGGAAAAGAGAAGGATATTAAAAGGCAGGGAGTGAAGCAAAGCAAAAGCCATAAATTTTTCATCATGAGGGATCATTCTAGCAGAGCTGACTCAGGGCTTCTCAACAATGTAGGCAGAAATAAATTTTCCTTTCCTAGCTGCTGTGGAGTAGAGCTTTTAACAGAGTTCTGGCTGAAGAGCAAAGAGAAAATACTTAGCTTTATGCTGGCCATGCTAATAGCCAGCAAAAGGTATAAGGGTGCCCCCTCATCCTGTGGGTGTAAATTGCAAATGAGAGCTGTAGTCTCCCAGCAGAGCCTGCTACCTCCACTGGCCCTAACCTTTCCCTTTGGCTATCACCTGGACTGGTTTCCAGGCCTGTGGCATAGGGTAACAACGCAGCAGTCCCACATCTGTTCTTTCCAGGGACAGGGAGAGCTGGCCTGGCGAATCCTTTCCCATCCCTGTTATTTCTGTCTTGATATGAGTGCATAAAGTTACTATATTTAATGCAAATAATTTTGTCAATTTAGAATTTACATTCCAAGGGATGCATTAATAGCTGTCAGGTAGTGGTGAATTCTGCTGTATTTTGCCCAGGATGTCTTCTGCATAATATTGTTCATGTACAATTAATTAATAATTTGACATGATTCCCTCAAACTGTGATCATGGCTCCTGTCACCAGCTGTGTTCAGTGGATGTGGAAGAGTTAATGGGACAACAGTGAAGAGCAGAAAATACAGAAACTGCAGATTATCTGTGGGAAATGACAGATAATCTATAAATCCCATGATTAAAGAGATGTAACTTTTTGATACTGGGCTTTAGGTTCATTTTAATCCTTGGCAGTTGCTGGAGGTATTAATTCAGAACCTACTGATTTTATTGGCTTTGTGGAGATTTTGGGCCAAATGCTGGTGATATTCCTCATCCTTGTTGTATTCCTGATCAGGTTTGCTGGAAAATCATTGTTCTCATGTTCAGTTTTACAAGTGAAACAGGATGAAATGCTTTAGTATGTTGCAGTTACTCCTTCTTTATATAGGCCTTATATTAAAATAATTAAATTCACATTCAATATAACAAAATTTATTAAATGTTGCTTTGCCAAGATGAGCTTTGTGTTAACAGACTAACAAATAAAACAGGATATGCAAGTTTTACGTTGATTTTGGCTGTAAAGTTGCTATATTTGCACATTCACTATGAAGTGAATCCAGCAGAAGACTGAAGTACCACATCAATTTCATACTAGCTAAAAAGTAAAAAAGAATGCAGTAAGGATAATCTTGTGGCTTCTCACCCCTTCCTACCTCCCCTGAAGTATGTCAAATAAAGATATTTCATTTGAGTTCTGGATATCAAAAATAAAAATTTATCCATGACAGAGGAATATACGTTTTGAACCTTAATAGTTGGGTTCAAATTTTGGGATCTAATAATATTGTATGTTGGGAAGCTAGATTAAAAAATATCTTGGGGGAATAGTTCTGCTTTTAATTCATTATTTTTAAAGTGCTATAACTCTTGAAGGTAAAATGTTTGAAAGCATATTGATTTCTGGAGTGGAGGAAAAAAAAAGAAAAGCTATTTTAGAAGCTTTTTGAGACCTCCAGCCTATGGAGGGTCTACTGAACAAGCAGCCTTTTTCAGCCACCTTTGTATAGGAGTATGGCTGCTAATCTAAATTTATCAGGATATGAAACATTGATCATGACCCATGAGATGTTTTATTCAACTGGAAGTACTGTATATACACAGAATTACTTTTATTTGTTCCTCCAAGGGACTGTTAACAGAGTTTTCTGATAGTCCTTGGGCTAAGTAATGTATTAGTAAAAGAATCTTGCAAGCAACAACTTGTGTTTCTGCTGTGAGGAAACGAAGGAGAAGCCAGGGATGCTCAGACTTAGGATCCTCTACCTACAATGATGGCAGCCTTGGATATTGCCTACATTTTTTTCCCATAGAGCATTTCACACCAAACATATTCACCCTTGATTTTCCATAGAGCATTTCACACCAAACATATTCACCCTTGATTTTCTGAAGCTACAATTCTCTAATTCTCCTCTGCAGAAATAACCTGAAGACAGGCCCATTCCACTGTGAAGTGCTAATTGCACTAAAATTATGAAAGCTTGGACTGAACCAGCTACCAGGCTGGTCAAGACTCAAACTGCTGACATGGATTGTCCTGTATCTGGGTTGCATAGATCCCAAAAACATTTTACAATTTTCACTTTGTTTCCTGTGTATCTGCAGCTGTCTACATGCTGCGTGTGAAGGACTCCAGTTTTGACTTCTGTTCACATTTCTGTGGAGGTTTTTTCATGAATAAAACCTTTTTTTGCACTGATTATTTTTTTCTCATTATGAATAGGTTGTCAGAATCAACAGAAATATCAAGTACCTTGTCAGTGCATTCATGACTCTGGTAAATGGTACTTTTCTAAAATGATTACCAGACAGATAAGATGAAGGTGTAATTGTCTAGGTAAGGAGTCAGAAGAGATTGTGTTTTGCTATTTGAAATGAGAGCAGTTGCCCTGTCTATTACTAAAGCTATTGCTGCTGTATTTATGTCTGCTTTTGAGCAAGAATTTAAAAGCACTTACCCTAGTATATTGTTTTCATTTATCCTCAGTTTGGGTGTTAGGGTAAGTGCCGCTAAAGTTCCATGATCCATAACTTTCTGGTGTGAAGATGAGTCCACACTCATCTGCAGGATGCTCCTTCATGGACAAAGTCCCAGGAGCTGGTGGGAAGGGCAGGGGCTGTGTCAGTGCTGCTGCTCTCTGTGAGCACATGAGCCTAATGCTTTGTGATACCTGTAGGTGGTTTGGGGTTTCAAGTCTGGGCCTTATTGACCTCAAGCTGCTAAAACCTCAATTTACCCAGGTCATCTAGCTGTGGTGTTGCTTCACATCTCAATCAAGTCAAAGTGAATTGATGCTGCTGGCAAGAAGCAGTGGTTGTGCTCTCCCCAGTGCTCTCTGCCAGGCATCCCTTGTGCCTGCTTTGAGCCAGCACTGATGTGTGTGGAGCTGAATGGTCAGCCAGCTCCAAGAATTGATCAGAACAGCCCTGAAAAATGAACACTAAAGAACAGTAAATTGCTTTTCAGATCAGCATATTTCATATGGACACAAGCCCTACGAAACAGTTTTGTGTTTATATTGGTATTACTGAGATTATATTTTGCTAAGAGTTTGACAATAGATGAGCCATAATCCATTAAACATTGCAGAAGGTATTTTCCTTTAACACAATTCTGTGAAGCAAGGATAACTCAAGTAATTTACATACAATAAAGTATGTATATATATATATACATACAAATGTGTAAATATATACATACAATTATATATATGTGTATATATATACATGCAAATAAGTATGTATTAAAATATATTAGAAGGCAAATAATATCTATTGCTAAACGCAAGCCTACACATCCTAATACTGTAAAAGCACAGAAGCAGACATAGGGGATGTTTTAGATAAAATTCTGATGTAAAATTCCAAGAAATACAAGGCTCTTTTTAGAAAACTGGTCTTGAAGAAATATGGAATAATCATTTGAGGATGTTAACCAGTGGCTTAGGGTCTTATCAGTCGACATAGCTTCAGTTTATAGGATGCTCATTATTCATTGTTTTCTGAGAGGAGGCAGAAATTAGAGCCAAAAACTTCATGTGGGAGAAAAGAGGGAGTTGCTAGAAAAAAAGCTTGAAGGCTTCCATTCATCCAAATATTTATCAATGACACTGTGGCCCCAAGTCGTTTACAGTTTCCATAAATGATCCCATATATTGAAAGAATTCAAACATCCATCCAGGAATACCAACCAGTTAAACTTTGAGGCCTTCTGCCTCTTGGATTGATTTCATCCAAGCAAATCAAGTAAAATGTTTAGTTTGTGCCAGCACTAGGCAAAGGGTCATGGGACAGGGTGAGCTGAAATGTGTTAGCTAATCACAACCTCCCTTCAGCCCCTTTTTTCTAAACTAAATAAAATGCCAGTGGGTGAAGAATAAAGCAATCACACCAAATCCATCAGATCCTGCAGACATATCAGTGACACTTAGCTGTCAGCAGTATCAGAGACCGCTGATAACATTAACATGGACACCTGACCTTTGTCCACAGCTGATGGAAATCTTTGATCAAGTTTGTACTAAACTGTCTCATCTCTGAAATCAAACTGAAATGGCAAAAAAACCCGCCCCAAAACCCCAAACAAACAACAAAGGCAACCACTTAGGAGTATCTGAAGTTTCCCTAAATACAATGCTATGTAAGCGTGTCAAATATAACTTATCTTGTGTTAGCAGACATTCAAAAGGAATCAAAATATTTGTATTTAGCAGAGTATCCCATGAAAAATCCAGGTGCCATTCAATGTTTAACAGTTAAAGTATCCTGATAGTGTGTTAGACTGCCTTTGAAGTTCTTGATTCATCTCTTTAGCTTCATTAAAATCTGTTTTCTAGTCCTCTAAGGTTTGTTTAAATTTTTAATTCAGGCTTAAGATTTTCTTCTTAGTTGGTAAGGAATATATTTGTATCTTAAACATGTATTGAAAAAATATTAGTAAATGTGTTGTTCTTTGAAAATATTTTAATTAATCTGCATATAAAGAATGTGAGTGATTTGATAGTGAGATCTGAAGCATCCAAGGCATTCTATTTATGTCATATGTATTACAGGTACAAGCATTCACAGGTGAGGTGAGCCTGGGTTTTTCAAACAGAAACAGCTAAAAAAATCTAAAAAGCATTTCCAATGGCTAGAAAAAACTTCAACTTAGACCAGGATCTAAAATCATACATTACATTTATTTTCTTATTTTCCAAACGAGCAAATGAAACACATGCTACGGCCGTGCAATTTGCAGTGGATAAGCCTGATTTAGTAGATTTAATTACCTAGGTTTTCTTGTCAAGTGCAGCCATTTACAGAATATACTCAGTGTTTAACAAGATAAACTACTCACATCGTGCATTTAATAAATCATTACATTCCAGGCATTAAAATATCACTGCAAAATCCTAACAAATTTGAAGGAAGCTGTGCTCTATCACAGACTCCACAAGAGGGCAACATGTACCAGGCATTTGACTACAAAGCTATTATTGAAATCCTTTCTTTAGACAACAGACTTGGATGAGGCTCATTGATATTGCATTTAGCATTCCCCAGTATGAATTTGTGCTGTTATCTAAACCTTACACATTGATAGGTGTTCATAGAAAAAAATCCAATTTTATATGGCGCTGAGCATGGGTGTTGCTATGTGCGCTTATAATTAATTACAATTAAGGCTTAATCTGCATTTCATTTATCACTTGGGCTGTCTTAACATGAGCATTCTCGAGTTGGGGAATGCCTTCATGGCTATGGAAAGTGTGTGGTGTCAGAAGGTCACACATTAGCAGAGCATATGCTAATTTCATGTTGGAGTAGATTATGACAACATTGGGAGGGTTCTTGGAGGGAAAAAACACCCCAAACACCATCTTACACAGCTTAAGGATGAAATTTCTGCAGACTGTTTTAAAAATCCTCAAATTTTAAAGGTGGAAGTGCAATTTTTGTTTGATTAGCCCTTTTTCTCCCTGTGTCAGGAGACTTAATTTCTTATACACACTAGATAGGACTTTTGTCTGCAAGTCATCACAATAAAATCAATTACATCCTTAATAGAATCAGGGTGGTCCAAACTGATCCAAAACAATTAAATCAGTCCTGCAAGACACTGACATCTGATCAATGATGTTGGCACAGAACTCAGCGTTTCATGGGTTTCTTCAGATTCTCAGGGCTCACATCAGAGGAGTGAGCTTTTTTTTTCCTCTTTCAATGAATTAGCAAGTCAAACTTTTCAATTTTTAGCGTGAACATTTTTACACAGTCTAACTTTTAGAGAAATTGATGCATTGATATTTTAGTGTCAAAATTGGCAGTACTGTTAGACAGTACAGTCATAAAAAATGACCAATGCAGTAGGATGCTCAAACTCTGGAATATAATTTCTTTAAAGTGAAATAATTCATTTTTTACAGAGTTGTCTCCTCAGCCTTGTGTCTATGATGAACATTTTCTTGAAATTTGGAAAGTCTGACCCTTAATGTCACTACTTAGAAATAGTGATAGTCATTATTGTCTTCACAGGGCACTCAAACAGGCTTCCTCCTTTTTCATAGTGGTCTGACTGAAAGGAGCAAAAATTTGCTGAAAGAGTTAATGCTACCTATCCAAAGGCTCTAGGAACAGCAGACAAAGAATTCTGTTTTTTATGTTTTATTTCACTTCAAGTAATGCTTAATAGAACAAAAATAATAAAATATACATCACTCAATATAGGAACTCACTGCTTTAGGTCAACCATGTGATAAAAGAGTGCGTGGAGAGTGAATAAACTCAGAGTACAGGAGATGCAGTGCATGCCCAAGTAAGCCCACAGATATTGAATATACAGTCACAGCCGTTATTTGTGTATGAATTGATGAGCTCTGTGCTGTCACAACAGTTTGACTACTGAAACTCAAGCCAGATAAAGACTGGCAGGTTTATCTCTCAGCTACACAGCCCTGACTACAATGTAGACATGACTAACTCCAGCATACCCAGTTCTCTGTATTTATCATTGTCTCCTAGGAGCCTTGATGTTTTGTTTCTTTTTTTTTTTTTCTTTTTCTATTGAAGTGTTACTTTTCCTTTGCTTTCTCCTGAAGTAGTGTGGATCAGAGAAATTAGGGTTGTCTCAAGCAGCCAATTCCTGCTTTTGCAGCTTCCTGGTCCACTCAGCAGCTGCCTGGGTTTTGAAACTGCATCTTGAGTAAATGGAGTGTTCTTCTACCCTTAGGTCTTCCAGATGCACCTGAGCTGAATAAAAGGCTCTTCTGATTGCATGTTCTTTCCCATGTGGGCAAGTTCTTGTTGCTATTGCTCATGCCCATAACTTTTATTTTAAAAAAATCAATATATAATGTAATTTTACTAAGAATCAAAATATGGTCACCAGAGTTCGAAATAGCCCTCTGAATCCAGCTCCCTTTCCTCGGTATCATAGCCATTTTTATCCTTTGTTTCTGCAATAATTGTTCTTGGTGCAGTGATGGATTAAGCAAAATGAGCTTAATTTGTGTTTTCTCACTAAGATGTTCTTCCAGATTCGAAAGTTGTCTTCTGCTTCTAATGAAACCAAGCTTTGCTTCCAAGCTCTTACCACTGATACCTTGATCAGCTCTAAAAAAATTTCTAACAGCGGATTTGAAGCTGGATGATACGGAAGAACTTTATTTGTTTTGTTCATGCTAAGGAAGTTTTTTAAGTCACTACTAGTAAAATGTGAAACACTGATAAATTGTTCCTTTTAGTCCCTGTGAGATGAAGTTTCATCTCATTTTTCTGCCAACAGTTCCTTATATTCCAGGTGCCATCTTGAATAAGCATGGGCTGAAATTAAAAACCCTCTCCCTTTGTGTGACCTTGTAGAAGCTACACACCCAGAAAGCTGCTGGTCTTCCTGGGTAAAGAATGTCTGCTGAGATCACTGATGGCACTGTTTATTCCTCATTGACAGGCTGTCATGATAGGTAGTTCATGGAGAAATATCTCCTGGATGTATTTCATAAGGTGCTGTAGTATTTATTTCATTCTGAGGAGGGGAGGGAGAGCAGAGCTCTGCTCCTGTGTCCTGCAGTATGCATGCAGCTCTCAGTGCGTCACTCTAACCCTTTCAAGGTTATGAATAGCCTGCAATATATATTGCTGCACTAGGAAAAAGATATGATCCTTTTATTTTTCTTATCTGAGAAACCTTTCCTGATGGGAGGTCAAGGGTGTCCCAAGAGTAATGCAATCTCCTCTGGAAATTTCAAAGAAGGCGATGATTATCTGCAACTGACTGAGGACATCTGTGCTGGCACGCTGACACCCTGCCTAATTGATTATCCCAGATTTGCACAGCCACCGTCAAGCCCAGGGCCCCAGCTGAACAGATGCCATGGCTAACACCCCCTCACGCTGCACCAAAAAGCTCCACAAGTGGTTTGTTTTCTGCTAGAGCAGACTGTGTATGGACACTGAGTGTATCTTATAAGCTTTCTCTTTCTGTAGTTGGGAAAATACTTATACAACTTCAGCCAGCAGCCTGGAAACATAGCTGATTTGTTATTAGCAATACCTGTCCTTACCCCTGGCTTTGAGGTAGAAATATTAAGATGTGACTTTGTCCTGTAACTCAGAAGGTGCTGCAGCTCTAAGAAGATCCCTTGGCTCTTCCCCAAGGGAGTTTCTTTCTTCAGTTCTCTGAAAGAAGCAAAGAATTCAGTAAAACCTAATACTGCATGATGAGATCAGTATTTTTCAGTGGCATGGTCTCTTTGACCTTGATCACTGTAGGGGTAATTTTCCTTTCTTGTCTCTGCAGTTGGCCATGTGCTCTGATTTTATATAAACAGTTTAAGCAAAGCCTCATAGCCTTTGGTCAGTCCAATCCCCCTCTGTTGCTGATAGATGTTTATCACCACTTCTGCCAGTAGTGAAAATGCCATCAGTCCATAATCTAACATGTGGGATACTTTTCAACATATTTGCTATAGAAATCTACCCAGCAGATGAAAATTAAGTGTGAGAGTTTATTACGGTACATTTCTTAAAGTTTGCCCTTACTTAAGTGGGAAGTCCATCACAATAAATTTTCCCCTTAATTTCAGTAGCAGGTTGAGATTTTATGGAAAGGAATAGTACTTAGTCAGTTGTAAGTTTATGATTCTTGCAGATACAGATAAAGTAGTTATGAACTTTACAGAAAATGTCTGCTATAAGGAAATGAAAAACATGAAGTGAAAAATTGCAACTGTTTCCCCCAAATTATGTAACTCACTTTGAATTTTGGTGATTGAAAAAAGGACTGAACTACTTGGAGCTTGACTTAATACCAGTTTTCCATGACTGTAATGTTTTTTATGATACTTTCTGTAAAAACAATTGGGTGGACATCCACAGCCCAGCAGTTCTTGCTTTATACTTCACTGCAGGCTAAACTGAGTTTTACAGATGGTCTCTGTTTAATGGATTCTGATTTTGTGTCCTGATTATCAGAACTACAATGTTTTTCAGGTGGTACAAAGCCTGCTGTCTGAGTGAAATCTCTAATTAAAGTGGGGGTTTATGGGTTTATTCTGTATTTCCAATCAGGTTGCTGCAGTGCAGATGTTTTGTTCATTGATCACAGCTACTGAGGGAGCCCTCTGTACTTGTTTCCACCTGTAGGCTGACTGTGCCATTATTTGGCAAAATCCATTCCACTCTCTCTATTTTTGTAATGGGTAAGAACTGAAATGAATAGAAACAGCTTTGGGTTTTTTTTTTTAATTCCATGGATGTAAAATGTACTGTGAGAAGAGCTCTACTCTCTTTGGAGATAACCTTAGGTTGATCTGCTTTAAAATTAGAAATTAGTGCAAAAAAATGTCCATAATAGCAGAAGGAGCCTCTTACAACCAGCTTGAGATTTCTCTGTAATGGAAATATCTGCTCCATCTAATTTTTCTGCTTTGGAACAAATTAATTTATAATTTGGCAGACATGATCTTGGGTTTGCTCATTGCTAATATCTCAAGTTAATCCCTCTTGCAACATATATTGCAGAGCACTTCCTATGCTGAGCAATGCTTGGTTAATGGCTTAGTTCCACCCATTTATTTCGGTTTAGACTTTCTCATTGATTAGGAAATTTTTTATTTTCAGTAATTACGTTTGACATTGGTGTGTGCTGATATAAAAGAGCTCAGAGGAACAAGAATGATAGTTGCCTTCAAAAGATGCCCACCCGGGAGCTTCTGACCTTCCCCAGCTGCATTGCAAGAGAATGGGAAGGAAACTCCCACTTGTAAAACAGAAAATAAAAAAAGTTGGAGCATGACTTTGTGCTAAGCTACTTTGGAAAATGCAGAAAATAATCTCCTGAGTGTTTTACTGTGCAGTTTCTGCTCCAAAATGTCATCCAACCAGTTACTTTCATAACTAAAATGTTGAAGTATTTTTTGCCCAGAAAACAAATAATTTTTCCGCGCTTATAGAATTAGTCAGTCACAGCATTTCAGAATACAATAAATTTAATTCAGCTTTGAGTTTTTTAATGTAGTCCTCTTCTACTTGAAAGTTCTACGTGTTGACCTTGCTGTGGAAACACACAGTTTTCTAGCAGCTAATGTCCTTCATCCAAAAATACCTTGGTGTTATCTCTCTGGTGTTCTCATGATTTTTTCTGGAAGAGAAGAATAGAGACAATGAATAATTTCATTTTCTTCCCTATTTTAATGGATTGAAATGCTTATAGGATTGGCTGAGGACAGGAAAGTTCCTTGTAAAAACGTTTTTCCATTAGGCTATTCATACTTGAAGTCCACGTAAGGACTCAAGGACAATAAAAATATTTCCCTTCTCAGGTGTGTCATAAGTATGCTGCAAAAGTGATGTGGTGCTTAGATACTTTAGGGAGGGGAGCCTTGAAAGTCAGGAAAGCAGGTAAGTCAGATTCTAAGAATTTTTAAGGAAGGTGAAAGGAATGGCCCCAAGAATGCTTTCCATCTGCTTTTACCCAGCAGTAATGGAGATGCAGCTTCCCATGCCTGGGTACACAGTAGAGCCCAGGGTGGAGAGAGTCTGCCAGAGAATTCTCATAAATAGGCATTGTCCCCAAGCACAGAAAGCAAAGCTGTGAGTACACATGCAAAATAGTCTCTGAGAGGATGAAAAATATCGTTTTACTTGGCCAAGGCGTGTGGAGGACAGAAAAGAGACAAAAGAGACTAAGCAGGCTGTTTCATCAACAATGCTTTAGATGCCTAGTGCAGGGGCTAGGAGAGAGTTGTCATTATTCAGCCTCCCAAAGGAATTCAATTCAGTGTGAATGGGAGAGAATGGTGTATATAATATAATAATAAGATCTTCCAGTAACTTTTTTTTGTTGTTATCACAAAGAAGGGAACAAAACTTGCAACATTGATATCAGCTGATAAAAGAATGAATTGTTACCTGAGTTTTCTGCCTGTTCTGGGAAGGGTGATATAGCTGAGTGTGTCTGGTTTGACCCTCTCTTAAGTAGCCGTGGTTGCCTTTACTGTCAAATGTCAGCCTTAAACTACAGCGTGGATGGAAGGCACTTTAATTGCAGCCAAAATATGTGAGTTGACCTCGGCACTTTCAGAGAAGCTGCCTTTACTCGCCTACTGGGCAGGGAAGAGGTAGAAACACCAGAAAAGAGAGATGCTTTGTAAGGTAGGAGTGTGCTGCAGGGCTGGTCATTCACATTAAGTTAAAGTTTTTCATCTGATGGCAAGGATGAAAGGTGTTTGACAGAATCACAGAGTGGTTTAGGTTGGAAGGAACCGTAAAGGATTTTCTCATTCCAACCCACCTGCTGTGGGCAGGGACACCTCCACTATCCCAGGTTGCTCTGAGCCCCATCCAGCCTGGCCTTGAGCAGGGATGGGGCATCCACAGCTTCTCTGGGCAGCCTGTGCCAGGGCCTCACCACCCTCACAGGGAATCATTTCTTCCTAATACCTAATCTAACCCTACTCTCTTTCAGTTTTAAGCCATTCCCCCTTGTCCTTCACTCCAGGTCATTGTAAATAGTCTCTCTCCATCTTTCTTGTAGCTCCTCACATACTGGAAGACCACAGTTAGGTCACCCCAAAAACTTCTCTTTTCCAGGCTGAACACTCCCAACTCTCTCAGCCTTTCCTCATAAGAAAGGTTTTCCAGCCCTGTGCTCACCTTGGTGGTCTCCTCTTTACGCACTCACAGGTCCATGTCCTCCCCATGCTGGGGACCCCAGGGCTATCAATTCCTCTGATACAAGTATATATCAGAAATAAATATTTACTTTGAAATCATTAAATACAGTTCTTCCATGCACAAAAATGTGCATTCATATTTGACTGAATTTCCTTTGGATAAAGTAGTGGGATCTAACTAAATTGATAGTCTGGATAAAATTTATTACTTTAATAAATTTTAAAAACTAATATTCACAGAATAATATATTTAAAGCCATTTGTTCAGCTGTATGGACTAAAATTATTTTTAAAATATACTGTTTTAATTAATGATTGCTCACTAATAATGTCTTGAGCTTTTCTCAAACCACTGGTCAGTGAAAAAGCCACTTCAGCAATATTGAACAAGGATTATCCCAGGGTGTACTGTAAATTGCATTAAGATATCAGAAAGAGTTCACCCAAGCAGCAAAGGTTGCTGCATCCTTGACTGTAATCAGTAGAAAGGAAGCAGAAGCTGAGATTATATTTGAATTTAGTCAGTCTGCAGCAGGAAAAATCCTGTTAGTCATGCATTGATTCGGAATATTCAAGTGCAGCCTGTGTTGGTTTGGTGGAGAAGTAATCCTGATTTAAACGTTAAGCTTCTGAGGGCTAGCTTAATTTAAAGAAGATAAACCTTGGGATTGTATAAGGTATTTACTGCAAAGAACATGCACTATATTTGAGATACTGCTTAACAGTTAAAAGAGCCTGAGGAATTTGAAGTTCTGAAGGCCATGGAAATGCTGGAGTTCAGAAACACTTTTTTACATATTCTCTTTGTATATTTGTAAAAATGAAGAATGGCTGTTCCACTAGGTTGGTTATTAGTCAGGCTGGTCTCTCTCCAGCACATCCATCTCTCTCTCATACTGGGGAGTCCAGAACAGGACCCAGCACTGCTGATGTGGCCTTGCCAGTATTTTTTTTTACCTCTGGGCAAAGGGCAGGATCACTTTGCTTCATCTGCTGCCAACACTCCTCCTCATGCAGCCCAGGATGCCACTGGCCTTCTTTTCTGCAAAGGCAAATTGTTGGCTTGGTCCAGCTTGTCTGCCAGGACACTCAGATCCATTTCTACAAAGCTGAAAAAAGTATATTTGTTCAAATGTCAAGCAGATCATTAGTTTTTTTTATATATTAGTGGAGGTCCATGGGATACATGGTTAATAAATATGTCAGTATATCATGATTGTCTGTGATTGGCTTGAAAGCACTGCGTCCTTTGATGAGAAGCGAAAATTTTACTTCTCAATTTGATTCACTTAGGTTTAAGTAGAATCACATAGAAATAATAAAAAAAAAATTAAAATCCTGTAATTTTGAAAAACAATCTACTAGTTTTGATTTGCACAAAAATGATCATACCATCTGATATGTTCCTGGTGTCATTACCAGAAGAATGGAATAAAATGGTATTCCTATTTTTCTATATAGCAGGGCAATATTCAGTGGACCATAATAAGCTGCTAAAAAATCAAAAGAATATTTAGGAAGTTAGGAACTTTTGAAGGGCCACAAAAAAGACTAAATTCTGTAACCTGATTTTTTAATTTTTTCTGTAGAATTGAAATTTTATGTCAAACCAGAACTTTTCTATTTTTAGTTTGGTAGGATTATTATGTTTCTCTCTTACATCAGAGCAAATGGTTGAGCACAGTGATATTGACCTTTGTATTCCTACTGAATTTGAAATGCAAACTCCCTTTTCAAAGGAAAAAGAGATGAAAATGAGGAATTACTTATCTTTTCAAATAGGGAGGATCATCCCTTAGCTGAGGGAGTGCTTCAAATTCCATATTCCAAATTTTCTTACAGATTAAGGATGGAGACAACTGAATATTATTTTTGGAAATCCGCTTTTGTGTTATACAAGTTGTCCTTGGAATACAGTAAAAAATACTCAATACATACAAAAATACAGACATAATATCTAGATGCTGAGGTGGCATCTATGTGCTCTTTTTTAATAAAAGAAATGGTGAGAAAGGAGTTAAGGAATTTTTATTTCTGCTTATATGGTTTCATATTTCATAATCTGGTCCAGCAGACTTAATGAAATTCAGAATGCTGACTACATAACCTAGAGAAGCCCTACTGGGACTTTAAAAGGAACAATAGCAAACATAAAGTCTCCTTCAGATTCCAAGTACAACACACCCATCACTTCCCATTTGCTTCTGTTCTCAAGGAACACAAGGAAAATGCTACACAATAATGTAAGATGTTAATTATTAGCAAGCTATCTAATTCTAGCACCCACTAAAAATACATTTATACACAACAGTTTACATCATTCTATCTTGTCCACCTAGGCTGTCAAAAAAATAATGAAAAAGAATTAGTATATTTAAAAGTTATTATTTCATTTGATGTGTGGGAATTTCTTGGATTGACTCAATATTTTTTGTAGGTAGGAAACTTGAGCAGAGAAACAAAAACATCTATTTTTGATCCAGGGAACATACAGACCAATCTTTGACACTCAAGACACCAAAATGTGTTTATTATGAGATTAGTGGACATCCCAAACATAAAGGCAGTTTTATCCCTTACATTTTCTGTGGAGATCTTTTAAGACTCATTCTTAATGCAGAAAATAATTAAATAAATATTGAGATAATTATTCAAGCTAGTGCCTGAGTATTGTAGCCCAAATTTAAAGACAGTGCCTTGAACATAGCACGGTCATCAAAATGAAAAGTAGATGTAGTATTTAGAAAAATATTTAAAGAATACAAAGTCACAAAGTTCCTACTTGAAAAGTTTGATAGAAACATTTTAAACCTTTCTGTGCTACCAAAAATGAGAGAGGGGAGGTAAAAGTCTCTCATTTTTTTATGCTTTCCATTCAGCACTCCCTTTAGTCACCTCACTCCTCACCTTGTTTTCTTTGTTCTTATCCTCTGTTCTGCTGTTATTTATTAGCTCCTTCTTTTTTTTTTTAATGCCCTAAATCACCATCTTTCCTTGCCTTTCCTTTCCTTTTCATGTTTCTGCTGCATCTCTCCGGTTTGATTTATAGATTCCATGCTGAATTTTGGAGTCAACTTTCTGTTTCAAACTCCCAGATGGAAATTGTAGCAGTTGCTTTGTGTAAAACCCTGAAGACCTTTACCTGAGATTTCCTTTCTGCTGCCTGGCCAGAAGGGCAGCCAAAGCAGCTGATGACTCTTCATCAGGGTCATGCTGGAGACATCACAGAGCAGGGGGAAAATCTGTCCTGGTGCCAGGGATCACTCAGGGCTCATACCAAAGTCTCCATTTGAAATTCTTCCTCAAGTAGCCTAAGACCATTATTGACCATCCATAAGTAGCACTTGATTTGGGATTGCACAGAAGGTGGGAAAAATTGAAACATCAGTATGTAGATGTCTGCGTAGGGGAAAATGTTTCTTCCCCTTTTTACTCCAAAATTTGAGGGCTGGGAAAAATTTTGTCTCTGCTATTTCCTTTCCTGTTGGTTCTTTATTTTGAAAGATGTGCTATTTATATTCTATTAAAATGTTGGTGAAAGAACCTAGAATATGAAATGGAGAATAGCTTTATTATTTCAGATAAAGCTGTAGAAGTAAACATGTATTTGTATCATAATTCTGTATGCCAAGGCTCATTAGCTATTGCTAATTTGGCTTGAGGCGTTGAATGAAGCTGAGTTGTTGCTCCAGAAAGAAGAAATTAACTCATATTCATTGTATGCCTTAAATAGTCCAGAAAACTTCCTCACTGCCATTTTGTGTAAAAAAAAAATTAAAAAATCCATCCTTTAAGGATATTTAGAGAAAGGAGAACCAATACTTACAGAAATATATGTTTGACATGTTTATGGAGAAAATAAAGCACATGCAAGATGAAAATGATATTCAGATACAAAGTTTCCAAGCTAAGCCTTAGGTCATTCAAGTGTTAACTGCACACTGGCCTTCCAAGAAAGAAATTTAACACAAAGCACACTACATGAGAAGAAGAGTTCTAGTTAATTATGAAGACCTTGCTAAGGTGATGCATTCTTGGTGCAGTAACTAAAACATACTTTCACATGGCAAGCAGGACAAATGTGTCAGAAAATATTAAGCTATTCTGTTATACTTGTATGTTTCATTAACCAGAATAATTGATAAAAGTTTATCTTTTTGGTTATGATATACTAATTGCTAAAGAGTTTTTACCATTCTTTTATCATCTTTCTCAAACTGAAGGCAATATATATCTGCAATACTTGAGATAACTGGGCTTGAACCATTTCATCTCATCCTCCCCTAAAAGCAAAGCTCAGGTAGAGCTGGTCCTTACCCTGTAGATGTATTTTCTTGCCAGGAGAGGCAGAAGTGAATCACCATATGAAGGGTAAAGATAATCTGGGAGTTTGGGCAGCAGGAGAGGTTGGAATTCCAGGTTAACATGACATTACAGATGCAGCTCTGCCTCACTTTCTTTTCTCTCTAAAAAGTGGAGAAAGAAAACTGGTCTCTCACAGCAGGGAATTTGATAACACCTTAAAGGCAAAGGCTCATTCTGGAAGCCTAATGAGAGGGGAATCAATTGTAATCCATAACAGCTTTTCACAAGTAACTCTTCCATGCATGAATAATAACGTTGAACTCAATGAACACACTGGTGATTGGTTTCTCCAAGACTGCTAAGTGCTATTTTTCTTTTCTGCTTTGCCTTTTCTGGTCAAGATAGTGCATCATGTTGTTAAAAAACACAATTAAAATGTTCTAGAAACAATTGATAATAATGGGCTAAGCGTCTGAATATGAAATAAATAATTGCTTACATATTTATAATCTACTACAGCTCCTGTTCATCTGCATAGGTCCTGATGTTACATTACATTCATGCCTTTCCAGCATAAAAACAGTTAACTCTCCTGCCCAGTAAATGTGTTGCCTCATATTTCTAAGCTCCTTTGGCAATTCCAGTTCTTATTTAAGGAGGACTGATTTTTATCTATGGCTTGGATTGCTTCCTTAAGAAGCACATTCTCTCTCTCTAAGCCAAAAATTATATGATTGAATAGTGATGCTTCTGCTCTCCCAGCATTCTCTGGGTCCTAAATCAGAGCATGACACGAGTGTGACTGGCAAAGCTACTGATACTGCAGTTATGAAAGTACATTTTTCAGGAATGTACACTGGACTGCAATGTGTATTGTCATACTTCTCTATATTAGCATTGATTTTAAGTTACAGTTATTTCTTTTATTGCAACTTTCACAGGGAAATCGTGTAGCAGCTGCTAATATGTTATCTGTCTCTGGGATGCTTGGGCAGCTGAACCTAATATTAGTATTTCTCTGACCTTATGAATTTAC